>NW_003852431.1:3109588-3118243 GCF_000181295.1 Otolemur garnettii
CTAAACAAGACAGCATCAGCGTCATGAGGCTGCAGTGGTGAACAAAAGAATCCAGTCCAGGCTCGGTGGCTCATGCCTATAATCCTAGCACTCTGGGAGGCCGAGGAGGGCGGATTACTCAAGCTCATGAGTTCAACACCAGCTTGAGCAAAAAGCCCAATTTGGAGGTTGCTATGAGCTATGACGCAACAGCACTCTACCCAAGTCGACAGCTTGAGACTCTGTCTCAAAACAAACAAAAAAATATATCCAAAACAGAGCTGATCACTTTCTAGGGTAGGAGGGGTGACATGTGAGTGAAAGATTAAAAAATATACATATGCGTCTGTAATTTTAGTCCAATAATTTGAATAACTAAACATTATAATATATAATATAAAGCTACGTTATTATAATATTGAGAGTTTGTGATGTATTCTGGAAATTAAAACATGTTAAATTTCCTGGAGATTTTGTGTTTGTTATCTTAACCCTAATGCCAGCTCTTTGCAGAAGGTAGCTGCAACAATCAGATTTAAATATGCTAAATGTTGTCATTTGAAATTTTAATGGGATAAATAATTATTATAAAATGTGTTGATTTCTCAATGTCAGTGAAAATTACAATGCCACACACAGCAAGCTTTTAACTGAGTGAAAATAGTTTTTATAGTGGTAGTTTATGTCCTAGCAGAAGCAATTGTCTAGGCAACAAATAATATTTTTATTGGGGACACAAGGTGAAACAACAGAAATGTTCATATGAAATTGTCATATTGCTTATTTTCCTTTTAAGATTCATGATACATTTAAAAAAACTTATATTTACAGATTCGAATCTATTAATACATAAGCTCCAATTGGGAATATTTTAACATCCAGGTATGAATATAATGTTAAATCTACAACTTAACGCTCGAAACAGTCTACCGAATATATGTTTCATGAAACTCTAAAATATTTTTGGCAAAATGCAATGGCACATCAAAATCCAAAAGTCACATGAAACATAGGAATGGCCACAAGGTAAAACCACAAATTATAAAATATCCCCAATTAGGTCTCATGGAACTTGAAAGGGGAGTAGGGAGGCATCAGATAGCCAATTCATGGCAACAAATGAAATTTCCTGAAATGCAAGGCCTGAGAGATGACAGAGTTCTCAAAGCCACAGTGACACCTCAAGATATCCACTGGTCATCTGTCCAACCCTCCTGATTTGAGTTCTCCCTGAGTCTGTTTACTGCTGTTTATTTCTTTCACCTCTGGGCATCCTATGTTACTCGGACTGGTCATCTCTGCCTTTCTGAGCAAAAGTAGCCAATGATTATGTCTGATGTTTAAAACAACTCAACATACAGAGCAGTGTGTGTGTGTGTGTGTGTGTGTGTGTGAATTAATTGTAATTTCATTTGTAGAACCCTGATCAGAAATGCTCAATTCAGAGACAGTTAATTTGTATTTTACGCTATCAGGAATTCATATTTTATACCTCCTACATAAGCTTGTTATACATTAGTTAGTAAATATGCATCAAAAGTTGCATAAATAACACTATAAACAATATAATATTTTGTTTGGGGGGAAATAAGTGATGCTCAGGATATATGGTTGTCCAGAAAGAATGTATGATACATTCATGCACCTGTCCCCCTGCACATACACACTTTTTCCCTCTCTTCCGCTACTCAACCAAAAATTCTGATAACTAAGTCAAGTAGAAGTTTGATCCTACAATTGATTATGTTATTTCCTTTAGAGGAAACCAAGAATCTTAAGGTGCTTGTAGGACTGCCTAAAAGAAAACAAACACTAATATTATGAAATAAGGTATATGATTATTTTTGTATGTTCTTGGGAAAAAATTTCAGAGTCTATTCTGAGGCCAGCCTTCATTGGAACATGCTCCATGATAGCAACGTTGGAAAGAATTTCATACATCCCCCATTTGGATCTAGTATTCAGAAACTATCAATTTTACTAAAATAACCTGACAATTGTTGACTGCCAAATTTTGGCAAGATCAATATAAAGTAATTGCTTTGAGTACCCAATAACATGAACAACATTAATAGATTTTAAGGACAAATGAACATTTATATTGTACATATTAACATTAAAAATAATTATATACACTAAAAATGTATATTTAAAAGTAAACTGTATAAGGTAACAGTATTTGCAGAAATTGTGAGTTTTAAAATTAGAAGCTGCAAGTTCGATAAACATACAAACTGAAATTTTATTTTGCTAAAAGTTTGTTCAAATTATAATTTTAAATAGAACATTAATGTGTACATACCTAGTTAATATTTGATATCGATTAAGAACAGCTTGATAGTCACAAATGGATTTGTTCCTCAAAGATTACATAGGATATCTTATGCACCTGTTTTGTTTTATTAATATTATAAAGTCAAAAGGCATCCACATTCATTGTGGCTGACCCTGATGCCCCCAGTTGACATACTCCATCTCTCAGCTTTCTTTGCTGTTTAGTCTAGTCATGAAACAGTTATTGCTAACCCACTATCTGCTAGGGATTTCTGGCAAATTTTGCTCCCTTGATATAAGGATCACCTCTTTCTCTTTGTTGTTTGTTCGTCCTTGTAGTTACTCAGACATGGATCGCAAACAAATTCATAGGTAGTGCATGGTCTTCACAAGCATAGGACTCTCATGGTATTAGTGATCTCCTATTCTTCCTGAATGCTATGTTATATTGTATGTATATAATATTATATTATATATGTTTATGTATATCATAATGTTACACATGTAATATTATAGACATATATTTTCAGTAGTTTAAATATTTCTTTCTTAAAATTTCTCAATATTTTTATCCTGAATAGCTACTTTCTCTTTGTGTGGTTGTTTATTTTATACTATCTACAGTCACCTTATCAGGTTTGCACTTCTTATTCATGCTTAAACAATGGAATATGAGTTTAGTTATTGAAATTGTTATTGAGGCTGCAGTGGTGAACAAAAGAATCCAGGCCAGGCTCGGTGGCTCATGCCTATAATCCTAGCACTCTGGGAGGCCGAGGGGGGCAGATTACTCAAGCTCATGAGTTCAACACCAGCCTGAGCAAAAAGCCCAATTTGGAGGTTGCTATGAGCTATGACGCAACAGCACTCTACCTAAGTCGACAGCTTGAGACTCTTCTCAAAACAAACAAACAAAAAAAAGTATCCAAAACATAGCTGATCACTTTCTAGGGTAGCAGGGGTGACATTTGAGTGAAAGATTAAGAAATGTGCATATGCGTCTGTAATTTTAGTCCAATAATTTGAATAACTAAACATTATAATATATAATGTAAAGCTACATTATTATAATACTGAGAGTTTGTGATGTATTCTGAAAATTAAAACATGTTAAGGTTTATATAAGGTTAAATGTTAGCGTAGATCACATGTGATGGTAGATTGTGTCTATGTGGGAGCACTAGGATGCACTAGCGAGGATTGTTTATATCATCAGCCTTTCAAAATTCTATAGAACAAATTCAATTTATTCTCTTCTTTTTCTTAGGCACACAGTAGAATGTAGAAGAGTCAATGTCTCCCTACCTCTTGACACTGTCTCCTTTCCATGGTTAACACACTACCATTCTTTTCCACTTCCCTCTTACATTTTTCACTGGTAACGGGTGTAATTAAAATCCCTGCTCTTTGCTCTTCCTTGAAAGTCAATGCTTTGCTCTAACCACCCCTACTAATTCTTTCTCTTAAGAATCTTTCATACGTTTTCCTCTCCTTCCAGTGAATTTTTCTACATTAGCATATGACCATGTCTTACAATATTATCCTAAATAATTATCTTAATTTTTATTCTTGATACTTTCCACATACCATAAGCATCTTTTTTTTCTATACAAGTAATATTGTATAGTTGCAGGTAAAATGATGAAAGTTGTTATTAAACAACTTAACCTGGAATAGTCTTTTATGATCTGGCCCTGAGAAATATATTCTAACATTATTTCCAAAAGCTTTCCCCTGAAAAGCTTACTTCCAACTATGCAAAAATTGCTTGCAATTTTCAAAATGTGAGATGTGCTAGCACTTCTAACCTTTCACATACGCAGTTCTCGTCCTGTACTGCCATTTTGCTTTACCAGCCCAGCAGAGTACAGTCAGATCAAAAATAGCCTTAGTCTAAAATAGTGGTAAGGACCTCCTCCTTCACAGTACCATTGAGTTTGATACCTACTGGTATCAAATCAGTTAATCACAATATATTGTAGTTTTGCAACAATTTTAGCAATTTTCTAATGATATTAATAAAAGCTAATATTTGAATGTTTTCTATGCAGACATTAACTTTTCTTAAAAACTCTGTGATCCCACCTATGGTTGATCTTATAAGTGTACATGTGAATCTTTCTAAATGTAGATTATAAATGTCTTAACACAGTAACTAAGAAAATGACATGTAGGCTATGTTAACCAGTTTGATGAGAGTATTTCAAATTGTACATAAAAACAGCACACTGTACCCCATGATTGTATTAATGTATACAGCTATGATTTAATAAAAAAATATAAAAAAACTCTGTGAGATTAGCTGGTTAATATTCTATCCCTATGTTATCAATGAAGAGATTGAGGCACAGAAATGATTAAGCAACTTGCACAAGTTTCATATCTACTAGAGGCAAGATGTTGCAGTTATGAATTTTATTTCATTTCTGTATTTCTCAGTTAAAAAAACCACCCAGGACAATGAATTACTCATAGCAGAAACATAAGTGTGTGTTTGTTGAGTGTTGAATGAAATGGAAGAAATATGCTAATAGACATGAGAGCATCCAAATAATTCAGTTAAGTACTTACTGAAGTTGCTTCATCAGATCTGCTTAATTACTGTTCACACGACAGGCAACAAGATTTAAAGTTTAAAGGCTTATGTATAAACTCCCATACAGTAATTGCGTCATGTGGGAATAAATTCAGTTTATAGGCAAATGCTTAATTTAGTTGTGTTGATGAAGAGATAAGAAATGCGAAGGAAGAATGTGACAAAATTTAGAGGGCATCCACCGAATCATAAAATCAAATTCCATGTCTTGCATCCTACGATTCTTCCATGATTCCTTTAAACTCCCAGTGGCATTATTTTGTGATCTTGGAACTCTTCATCATTTTAATGCTTTGGGTAGACACTTTTAGTATATGACCATAAATCATCGTGTGAAGTGTAAAGCAAGAACACTTTGTTTGGGAATTTGCTATTGCCAGTGTCATTTTTTTTTAATAAGAAGATATTTCTGTGTGTTTTAATGATAAGGGAAAAGAGATTCTAAAGGAAACATGAATGATCTCCCTTCCGTTGTTATTTTATGTAAAAAAATCGTATGCTTAAAATATTAAAATAAAATAAAACTTAAAATTAGATAAAGACTAAATAGAAATATTTAAACTGAATTTTAAGATATTTGAAAGAGTTTTTGACATAATTGACACCTATGCCAGTAATTTTAAGCTATAATTATTTATGAAAAGATAGATGGTTTTCCTTCAAACCCCTCATCACACTGGCCTTCTATACACCACAGTCATCAACATCTTTATCCATTTCTCCATTTTTCTGGAACTGCTACCCTTCCTACCGTCTCCTTTAATACCTTTCCAGGATTCACTGAAATATAGTAATAATATTAAATGAGCTCATCTCAGTTTCTACAAAGCTCCTATAACACTTCATTGCATGCATTTGCTGCATTTTGTGAATTGTTTGTTCACTTACTAGACCTTTATTTACGGCTGCTACAAACTAAGCATCATGCCAGGACCTAAATATAAGATGATAAAAGAAAATCAAAACATGTGTAATAATAAGAATGGTTCAGCCAGGAGACATGGAAAACAATGAACTGGAAAGCTGATCAGAGTCACAGACGGGGACCTGATCAGGAAACGTTTCCACACAGCAATGAAAGGTCATCTTGTAACGTTGGCCCAGTAGGATTTCAAATACTAAGGAAGAGTGACTCCCGTGTGACTTTGTACATGGCAGCACTTACTGTGATTCTCCATTCTAGTATTTTCTACTCAGTATGTGAATTCAAAGGACAGAGAAGACAATGATGATAATTTAACATTTTAATATGTAAAACTCTGAATCAAGAGGGATACAATTAACAGCTGAGGACCAACACAAAATCCTAAACTTTGATGCCATAATGGAAGGAGGCTTTGAGCTGTCTATGTAGAAGAATGAATCATTCATCTGGTGCATAGGATAAAACAATATTTGCAATAAGAGGATGGATTCTGTCAGATTCTGTCCATATACTCAGACTTCACCACTGTACCATGCATCCATATAACACATATATCCCCTAAGTATACTAAAGTTAAAAAATATAAAATGATAAACTTTTCCTCTGTATTAGGCCTGCCACTGGAAGGTTTATACCTCTCATTGAACTCAATTTTGCATGTGATTTTCTTTTGCCAATGCAACGTGAGTTTGCATGGCATGTGTGACTTCTGAGCAAAAGCTTTAAGACACACATTGTCCCATCATGAAACTTATAGTCTATCCATTAACACAGAAAGCTTTTAATTTTATAATTACAACAACAGATATAAAATTACAACTGAGAAAAATGTTTCACTGGAACATTACTGAGGTTTCATTAAAGGATTTTACTGTAGTTTTGCCTGTCAGAGGACACTTGAGCAAAGCTACATTAAACTTGGCACTGGGCTTGCTGCCTGTACCAGGGAATCAGGTGCCCAGATGGAATACCTTCCTTAAAAACATCCAAGGGCTCGGCGCCTATAGCTCAACCGGCTAAGGCGCCAGCCACGTACACCTAAGGTGGCGGGTTTGAATCCCCAGCCCGAACCCGCCAAACAACAATGACGGCTGCAACCAAAAAAAAATAGCCGGGCGTTGTGGTGGGCGCCTGTGGGCCCAGCTACTTGGGAGGCGGAGGCAGGAGACTCGCTTGAGCCCAGGAGTTGGAGGTTGCTGTGAGCTGTAATGCCACGGCACTCTACCCAGGGGGACAGCTTGAGGCTCTGTCTCAAAAAAAAAAAAAAAACATCCAAGGCCCACTCTAACTCCTGGGACAAGCTGAACCTGACAGGCCATGTAGATAGGTCACTTGGACTCTGAATGAAAACAATACAGGCCCCTCTGCCTGTTTATCCCATTTGAAGTCCTTTCTTAACTCTATAAAAGAGACAAATTTAAAGCTCCACCAGAATAATTATACTGACAAGTTTCTATTTATTCTCAAGGTTCCTTATGTAATAGAGTTGTAGTTCACATGTTATATTTTTAGATATTAGAAAATCACTAGAGCCAACCTTTATCTATATCAAAATGGTCATCCAAATTATATTAGAATTTTTTTGCTATGAAAAGGGTAGTTGCCTATAAGTTGGAAGGAAAGGGCTGAGAAGACAAAGGGAAATGATACAATAAAAACAAGTACGTATGAATTACAAAGTTTGAACACCTTAACTCATGATTATTTAAAATGCTTTAAACATTTAGTCACCAGAATTTCAAGCTCTCAAAATCAGCCATTTTTATAATGTGGCTAGGCATCTCATGTATTCCCCAAATGTATGTTTATCCCTGATTTTCTTAAGTTTTCTTCCTATATTGCTGTCTGAAGCATTTAAATGAAATTTCTTTCAGGGGCTTCTTGTGCTTCCTGATCTAGTTCCTGTTATACAAAATATAATTCCTGGCTTCATATGGACATGAACTACCCTTGTAGATTTACTATTGCTAAACACTTCCAATTTCCCAAGTTTTTAACAATTTCTATCGCCATGTCTATAAGGACACCACTTACACTGCAACAATGGGATGGGCAGCTCGGATTTTATTCCCTCTCTTGTATTCTTTTAAATAGCTCCAGTTTGAATCTTTTCTTTACTTGTCTCTTGATTGGTTTAATTAGTCCTTTATATGCAGGGAGAAAACACTCTGTGTGCCAAAGTGCCTTTATTGTTTGTCCTGGCTTTCATTTTCAAGATTATATCCTTGCACATGGTACCTCCTAGTAAGTCAGTAACTTATATGACTTACATAACTATGGTCCAAATAAATCCTCTTCATTTGCACCTCCAGTGTAAAAACACTACCCAACACAGATCTTCCCATATGTCTAACGTCAAACTCAGGTCCACACTCAATCTGTTGGGGCTTTGCCTATTGTCTTTTATAGACGTCTCTGTTCCATGGTTCTCTTTAGCATCTTCATCCTACGTTAGCGTTTACCTTACAGTGCATGACAATGTTTCCCCTTTCAAAATAATTTTGTTAATTTCAAACTTAACATTGTTTAAAGTATTTAACAAATATTTTCTCCTGTGAACCTAATAAAATACGTCTAAATTTAAAAATATCCATCTAGTATAAGTACCCTGGTCATGAATGTGCAGTTCACCTAGTTATGAATATTTTTGAACCCACACTTGCAGGTTTTCGGAAGGATCTCTCAATGATTTTATGCATCTCGAATACCCTGGGCATGCACTATCATTAACTTTCTGCAGTCTTTCTGCCTTAATTTGTAGGGTTGAGTTTCTTTTACCAGCCTTATAAAAAATAATGTCTTCCCTAACAGTAGCTTATCTTGGAAAATACTGTATCCTAATTTATGTACTAATTAAAGTTAGATTTGCCTCTAAGAACCC
>NW_003852431.1:3119297-3119827 GCF_000181295.1 Otolemur garnettii
TTGGGCCACATTGACCATCACTGTATATTGAAATATAAACTTTTTCTAGTGTACTTCCCTTAACTTGTGGAGAAGACAATTTGTAGCAATACTAGAATAATTATGCCAACAAGTTTATATTTTTCTTAGGCCTCTTTATCCAATATAGTTCTAATGTATATTTCTATACTTAAATCAAGTAAGTAAAGTTTATGATTTAGATTTCCAAAACAGAAATTTAAGTATAAATTTTATGCTAAACAGCCTTTGAATAAAAATTTTTCTTTCTTTTTTCTTTTTTTCCTTTGGGACAGAATCTCACTTTGTCACCCTGCGTAGAGTGCCATGGAATCATAGGTCACAGCAACCTTAGTCTCTTGGGCTCCAGCAAACCTATTGCCTCAGCTTCCCTAGTAGCTGAGACTATAAGTGTGGGCCATCATGCCGGGCTAGGTTTCTATTTTTAGTACAAATGAGATCTTGCTCTTGCTCAGGCTGGTCTTGAACTCCTGAGCTCAGGCAATGCACCTGCCTGGGCCTCTCAGAGTGCT
>NW_003852431.1:3119958-3121154 GCF_000181295.1 Otolemur garnettii
TATGAAATATTTAGTATGGGAATTTACTCACTTACTCTGTAAATTAACTCATCATCCTAGAGTAGGTTCTCATCTGGGGTTATATTGCCTTACTCTTTCCTACAGCTACATAAAAAATAATAATGAATTAGTCTCTGACAGAGTAGAATCAAACCCAAGGCAAAGTCTAATTTTGTTCCACACTGGTTTCACTTAAAATTCATGACCACTGACTTCACAGGAACTTGATACTGCCTGGAATTCTAGCAAGTCCCTCTGTTTTAATTATTTTCTGCTCTTGAGACAATTTTATACCTTCAGCTTTTCCTCTCAATATACAGCTGCTATATTTATTCACTCTCAGCCACAGGTCTCATGTAAGATTGGTTGAGAAAATAAATGTATTCAGGAAGGAGCTTGAACTCTTATCTCTAATCTCAAAGCCATCCTATGTACTTGTAAGATGTGCTTCTGATCCTAGTCTTCCCTCCTGTGAAATGGAAAGATTATTCTGACTCCCCTCGAAGTCCAAATATTCCACTTTCTCTCTAGACTCCAAAGACTGTTTTGTATCTATTTATCTACTTATAATTTAACAAAACCTCAATGGAAGAGATGTCTCTCTACACTCAAGTTTATTAATCTTTCAGTGTTCCTTATTCTGAAATTACTGTCACTGTCCTCTCAGTTCAAGCCAAAAACTTGATAGTCATCCTTGAATCCTCCCTGTAGATTATCCAGCCTACTAGAAAATTCTACAAGTTTATAGCCCCCAAATACACCTAAGTTCATCAGTTTTCTACATAACCATTGCTGCTATGCTAATCAAGTCTCAACTATTTCTTATCTCATCTTCTGCGATGATGAATATCTGCCAGGGTATTCCTCATAGCTCTAGCACTGGCGATGTATTTGCTTAGTCACTGTCTGTGAGAAAACATAAAGAGTTTTATAATGTGCTCTCTTATGAACCATGCATTATTATGTAGCATGACATAATCTCATTTTTTAAGGCACATTGTTTCATGGTTTCTTTTGGTGATGGTGTTCCCAGAAAATCTCTTCCTTTCAGATGTCTTTATAACCAGAGCTGGCTACAGGTCTATGAAAAAATTACTCACAGACTTAATGGAACACTGTCAATCATTCTTCTCTTTTATACTATCATGTGGAAAAGGATGCCATAATTTTAGTATTTCACATCTTAGACTTGAGAG
>NW_003852431.1:3121332-3123944 GCF_000181295.1 Otolemur garnettii
AAAAAAAAAAAAAAAAAAAAATGTCATCCATAAGTATGAGTGGTTTCCTAAGAGAACCTTCCCTTAGATACATTAGAAGAAATTATATTTCTCTCTGTTCAGGAATTCCCTTAAAATATTTATGGTATTTTGTTCTGGCATCTTTCTATATGACTATTTGTCAGGTGGGTGCTAAGCTACTCATAGTTCATCAGAAGCTATATGTACTATGATGTTGATTTCAAACATAGGTTTCAAAATAGGTCCTGTTTCTATTTGTTAGCTTCGATGTTGCAAGAACAGAATTCTTGTAAGCATTCTAATAAATGTGATGTTATCAATATTATGATTGTATGCTGTTGTTCATAAAAATTTTAAGTACCATGAAGGCAGAAATTATGTCAGTGGTGCCCAGTATTGTATTTGATATTTACTGAATCAGTATACAAATACATTTGCTAAATGAGTATGGTTAAAATAATGAAAAGATGAAAATGAATAAGGAATATATTACTAGTGAATTATACTAGTGAAATTAGAGTTAATGAATGGACACTTAGCCATTGGATTAACAATTCTTTTTGGAAACATAAACATGGTATAGTAAGAGGTATTGAGGTCTCCACTACACATCTAGTGGAGGAAAGCCTAGTTTGAATCACAGACTTTCAAATTATAAGCATGGGGGAGATAA
This sequence comes from Otolemur garnettii, assembly GCF_000181295.1. Lineage (NCBI taxonomy): Eukaryota > Metazoa > Chordata > Mammalia > Primates > Galagidae > Otolemur > Otolemur garnettii. The sequence continues at coordinate 3,122,006 of NW_003852431.1, forward strand.
TTGAATCTGTTATATTACCTAGGGAGATGACAGTAAATAAAAAATTGTCCCAAATTGGAATCTAGGGATTACACTGCAGGGCAGCTAGCAGTTACTGAGCACCTATGCTCTACCATTCATTGTGCCAAGTGATTTTCATGAATGACTTCATTTATACTCAGTCTTACAGGTGAAAAACTGAGTGTAAGTGAAGACCTTAAATGTCATCTCAAAAGTGATTGTTTCTAATAGTAAAAGGCAAAATATGGAACAAATGGAGCTTCTATTTACAGAACTGCACTCTGAACTGAAACCGTCTGCTGTTTTTCTCAGAAAGAATTATACAAAGCAGACCAAGAGTCCAATTAGTAGGAAAAATCAGTATAATTGGATATATTGTAATCAGTACTTCTCTCTTTACATACCTTAGATAATTCTTTCCAGTTACTTTGCCAGGTTCTTTACTTTCTCCCCAAAAGTGGAATGTGGCTCCAAAAATTATAAAGTGGGTTGGGCCTTTTTTTTTCATTAAAGTCCATTGATCATCACAAAAACCCAGGAAATACAACTAAAAAGAAAACAAATGTCCAACCGAGATCTAAGAACTCAGAGCTATGGCGGAGACGTGGCCCTGGACTGCTGGGTGCACACAGGAGGCAGGAGGCGTAATCCCCCCGAGAGCATTGCTGCTGACCATCGGAGACACAGGAGGGAGGCCCGGCATCTTGCCAGGTGGTTATGTTAACCGTGCACAATGGCATTGAGCGCGTTGGCTTCCTTCAGGGTTTGGCTCTCATCAGCCAGCTCTTTGTTCGGGAAGGTAGTCATGAGGACAAAGCTGGTATTAGCCATGCCTGGACAGGCGTCCACGATGAAGTCGGACGTTGCTGATCCTGTGGCTGTGGTTGAATTTCTGCACCAGCCTCCTACCATTCGCAAGGATATTTGGATATTTGTGGTAGGCTCTGACTCGTTGATTAAGATAGAAGAGCTGGCTTTGGCTTCATTTTCTGCCTGTTGGGCTGGAGAGCTGGTACTCAATACCTGGGGGCAGTGCTGCCCAGTTTCTGACCCTCACCAGTGAAGGCTTTGAAGGCTCCTTTGGGCTTTACAAAGTCCTCATCCCAATGATTCTCCATATCCAAGTTCACCTGCCCACCATGAGCTAACTTCCACAGTTCTGCAGGCACCTCCCCTCTACGGATAGACTCCAGAAACTGGGCATTAGATGGGTCTTGGTTGCTTCTGAGCTCACCATTCTTCAGGCTGAATCTACTATTCCAAACCTTCAATACCACATGAACATCTTGGCTAGCATGCTGTCTCCTTTCTCCTGCCACATAGGCAGACTCCTCCTCTGGTGCTGCCCCAAGGCGGGAGCCACCTCCTGCAAATGATCTCGGTTTACTGGTTTCTCCAGGACTCTTGGTCACTCACTCCACAGCTACGGCTCCATGCTTCTTGGCACCTTTAAAGAGATCATCCACCAGCTCAGTGGGACTTTTCTTCCTGCGAAGGCCAACAATCTGCTGTCCACTTCTCTCTGAGCCCCCAGCATAAAATCTTGGCCGCCTCCTTCCTTGTCGTCCTCATCTTGATCATGAATGAAATCGCTGAAGGATGTTGCCCTGTTCATTTATTTTTATCAGGTCTTATTACTGGAGGTTAAGTTTAGCTCTGTAGCATAATGGAAACTGTTAGGTGTTTATATTCATAGATTTTTAATCCCTAATAATAATAATCAACTCCCAAGTAATCACCCAAATAGAAACTTCAGAGCAAACCAGTTTGAAAATGATTGACCTGATCTATTTATTTTCTATACCTATAAGATTGCCTCAAACACTGAAATTATGGAAAATATCCTTCTTCCTACCACCTGCACAATTGCTGTTTCTACATTGCTAAAGGGTCAAGATCAACAACCCGTATGTAATTCACAGTATTGGCCAAAATGTGC
>NW_003852431.1:3124784-3127698 GCF_000181295.1 Otolemur garnettii
AAAAAAAAATTATTCTGGAATCTATTACACTATTCATCACAGCCTGTTATATTGTAGTCACTTATGTGTGTTTATCACCTGAAAAACTCTAAGTCCCTTGCATGGAGGTCAAGGCAATATTTTAGCCATCCTTCTATCACAGCTAGTATATTCTACCACAGCTAGAGTAGTTCTTGGCATATGAGTGGTTTTAAAATAAAATATAGAATAAATTAAATTGTATAGCTTGAATATCTCACTTAAATTATAAGCACATTAAAGGGTGAAAGTGTTGTTATTACTTCATTTAATCCGATAATGTTTGTAATGTGTTCAATGAATAATATAATATTAGTTCCCAGAAAATGAACTATTTATCCTGATAAGGTCACTGCTAAATGGTTTAAGAAGCTATATATTAATGTAGCTGCAATTTATGATTTTAAAAGTAAATTTTAGTGTGCCTTTAACTACAGGCTATATTCCAAGTCTCATTTTAAGAAGTGATTCATATATGGCGTGCTTTGAAATAACTTTCTTCAATTATTGAATGACTTTGCTTTACAGTTTATCATGTGACCAGGCAGTTCATAAACTTTTCAGTCACTGGAAAATTGTTGAAACTATATATTAATTCAAAATAAGTATTTCCACAGTCTAATAATCATCAAAATGCATTTCAAATCATGTTTTAATAATTTGGAGCAGTAATTAAGCTACATTTTTCTGATAGATTATGATGAGTTTTTTTGGTGGTTGTTCTGCAGTTTGTTGGCTTTTGGATTATGAATGTTAGCATGGTTTTGACAGCAAGATATGTCAACAGAATAAATTAGGGTGATTCTTGACAGAAATCCAAGAAATCTAACAATTTTGACCATGGAAGAACCGAGCAGTTGGAGTGAAGATGGACGTGAAAATGCAGAAATCAACAGTGAAAATCATGTCGAGGAAATAATAGCCAATATGTATAATCATGTTAAACTAGTCAAAACTAATTCCAATGCTTCAGCATCAATTAGGTAAATAATTTGCAAGCACAGGAAACAAACATTAGAGTATGAGACAAGACAGATGTTCAAGACATAGGAAAATAATCACATACAAGAATCAGGTCTCTCATCAACATAGTGGACCACTAAAGTATTTTTGGTCCTTTTTGCTTTCCAAATCTCATCTATGAGTGAGCCAGAACAAAAAACACAAAACAATGCAAAACTAAATAAAAATATAGACTGTGTCTGTTGGAAAAAGAAGGAATGTGAGAAAGGAGTTTTCGGCATACAGGTTATTTTAGCACCTTATAAAGAGGAAAGACGACTGGTAGTAGTCATTTGTGTATTATAGTACTGCATATGTGTTTTTCTGTTTACCTTCCATCGTCTACCAATGGAAAGAGAACAGGGAGAACACTACCACTGTAAATTCAATTTAACGGGAGTGCTGAGTTTTCTGGTCTGTCAGGGAGCTGTGCTGTTTGGTCATCTCCTTGCTCCGCTCTTTCCCTCATGGCTGTTCCACATCAACAAACTCAAGAGGAGAAACCAGGAAATAGTCTACTTTAAAAAATTTTTAATTTATGTATCATTAGTCTATAATTTTGAAGATTGAAGTAAAATTATGATTTTTTCATCTCGATTTGGCCATTCACCTTCTTTGTCATCTAATATTTTGTCATGCTGGCTTCTTCTAACTTGTATATTTTTGTAGTTTGTTGAGTTCCCTCTCTTGATCTTTGTCCTTGTTTCTCAAACGCCATTGTTCAAAGCTCTATAAATCAGGCCTAACCCCATCTATTGCCAGCATGACATTGTTTTTGATAAAGAGAAAAGAGAGGGAGATGTTTCTGATCATATTTAGCATGGTGTCCTTTGAAGGATTCTGACAGCAGAGGTTAGGGCTGGCAGTGGGGATAGCCAAGAGGGGTTGTAATTACTCTAGACACCATAAATAAAAGCAGTCATCATTGGGAAGCAGACTAGCACGTGGTGAGCAGTAGACTTTCTGTCTCATGTTATGTTCATCAAATTAATCGTCTTTATGTGATATTCACATAAAGTGCTCACGTGAGGTACAATGATACTTAAAAAAAGAGAAGAGCATTTGTCAGACATCAATTCATAGTAGAAGGAATAGACTGAAAAGGCAGAGATGGAGGCACCAAAAAGTCACCAGTAAATTTAAAGACAAAAAGTCAAAAGAGAAAGTCAGAAACTATAGAATCTAGCAGGACATTATTAGTATATAAAATTTTCCTTGGTTAAAATTTTTATATCACCATTACTGAACCCGCCAACTCTGGTATATGGGGCTGGCTCCCTACTCTTTGGAGACACAGGCGCTGCCCAATATTCAGCATTTTAGACAAAAGATTTGATAGAACATAGATTTTTCAGGTTAGCGGAAGGACATTAAAAAGCAGTATCAAATCTGTAAAGAAACTTCAACAGTTGTAGACCACATAAAGACAGGAGAAAATTGCTTGGTGTGTTATGATTGTGTGTGTGTGATAGAGAGAGAGAGAGAGGGAGCACATGTATGTCTTTCAAGTTCCTTGATAGGAGCACGGTTGCTGACTTCCATGGACATTAATGATAAAAAGGAATTCAAAGAAACAAAACTAAACAGAGCATGACTACTCTGAGCCAAAATTAACTCTGGTACTGAGAAGACCTTAGAAGCTCTGTAACATTTAATCCTGCATAGGTAAGATGAAATTGACAAATTAGCAGATGGTAGCTTGATGAATAATACTTATATTAATCTATAGAAATATTCCAGAGAATCCCTACTGTGTGTCATAAGAGCAAAATTTAATATAATTTCTATAAGTTATGGCATAAGTCTCAAGGGTGAGGGAAGATTTGTTTGTTTATAAAATAGGCAGCAAGGTAGTAACCATGAACAGAGTTACAGAGTGATGAAAAAAAGGACT
>NW_003852431.1:3127781-3129592 GCF_000181295.1 Otolemur garnettii
TATTTATTGTTCAACACCAAAATATTTTTTCCCAAATAAGTGTGATACTAATACACATTTAAGAAAGATTCCGACTTAACATATTAGCTAATTTTAAACTTACTCTTATTCAGAAATTTGAAGTTTTCACCTGAATTGCTCAGTCCAACTGTGCATGTGGAGAAGGGGAGGTAATTAATCATGTAATAATGATAAAGTAAAAAAATAATGCAAAAGATATGTCAACATTTCTACAAGTATTTTAAGTATCACAAACTCATATTTCTCTATACATTTACATATGCAACTGCATTGGTAAGAAAGACAAGACATGAAGAAAAAATGGTAGAAATCATTACTAGATTTCACTTTTAGGTACAAATTGAAACTGGAAATTTTGTTCTTCTGTAGAGTCTTGTGTGATTAAAAGTATTTTCTTAAAAGGCAAAAAAATAGCTTTAAGTAACTACATTCTGATTTCTCTTGCCACTAAGCCACCCACTAACACAGGTAGTTCTGATAATTCCAGGTCACTTGGTTCACAATGAACTGAAATGATACCTCCAATAATCAAACCCAGCTCATAAGTTTCTTTGAATTTCTCAAATTGGAAAGCATTCCTTGCAGAGTAGTATGAAGTAAAATAGAATATTTTTCAATTTGAGCATTTTGCCCTATAGGGAAGAAAAAGAAATGCTTATTTTCTGATAATTTTATAAAGAATGTATCAGTAATTAATTAATTAATTAAAAGCATCACATGTTTACAGCTTATCTTATCCTTTAATGTCCCCATTTTGCTATCATGATAATTTACTTTTTCCCATTCCTCAAGTATTTTAAAAAGATGACTAGAGAATAAACATAGACCGTAGTAGACCACTGTCAATCTAAACCAAATAATCATCACAATTCATGTAAATAGCTCTATTTAACCTCTGCTCACTACTCTAATAAATGATTTCAATAGAAATTAGGTCAGTAAGCAGAGCTGAGAGAATAAGGTTAAAAAAAAAATGTATATCTCTGGAATAATCTTGACCAACAAGCAAAAATTTAGCTTAATGACCACTTCTATTTGGGGAAGAACATGAAGTTATTTTGTATGAGAGGGGCAGTTGGCAAGATCTGTGTGGCATCTCTCTAGATGTACACATAGATGGCTAATTCTTGAACATTTCCCAAGCCTGCTATGGGATATGACTTTTAAGGAAGAATTATGTCATTAAAGTAATAATCATAATGATAAAAACAGAAAAGTCATTCATTTACCAGTTAGTTTCATGCTGCTGATACAAGGTACAAAAGGTATTGTTAAAAAAAAAATAAATGGCAGAAAGGAAGCACACAGAGGAAGAGTCTGGGATGTTTAGGACAAAAATTAGTGTAGAGGAGAGAGGAAAAATGTTCACCAGAAAGACATATGAGGTCAGTGAATCCCGGGAGGTTGGCTCAGACTTCTCTTCCCTTGTTTATAATTGTGATTACATCAGAAGACACTGCATTTCAGTGAAAAAGAGAGAACCAAATTACTAGGGAGTGACCACAATGTCCACTGAATTCATACCAGATAATGCAAGACTAGACAATGCCATATCAGAAGCATTCTCAGAAACTTTTCTGTAACTTCACAGAATTTTAGTACAATTTTCTATAGCAATACTTATCACATTTTAATAAGAATATTAATCACTAGCTGGGCGTTGTGGTGGGTGCCTATAGTCTCAGCTACTGGGGAGGCTGAGGCAAGAGAATCACCTAAGCCCAGGAGTTGGAGGTTGCTGTGAGCTGTGACGCCACAGCCCTCTACTGAGGGTGATAAAGTGAGACTCT
>NW_003852431.1:3129880-3133431 GCF_000181295.1 Otolemur garnettii
GGGGATCTTATTAAAGGACATCTCCTGATTTGGGGGATCTGGGGTATGGACTGAGAGCCTGCGTTTCCAGCAATGTCATGTCATGGCAGTGCTGTTGATTTTGACTTTCATGTATCTTCAATGACTTCCTGGTTTCGCTCTCACCAAGGATAAAAATACATATTTTTTGGTGCATTAGGAGAGAGACAGATTTACTTCAAGATTTGTATTTACATATTTCATTCAAAATATTTTCCCCTTCCTTGACACACAACTTCTTTAGTTGGTAGAATCACAAATGTGTGTCATCATTCTACACATTCAAAAAACAATGTCAAAGAAAAAATAATATTAACACTGGATAAGCAATAGAGGAGAATTATTAGAGAAAATATTCCTGGTAAGGAAAAAAAGAAAAGGGGAGAGGGAGCAGATTCCAAATCTTCTTACCTTAGTCATGTCAGCACTATCCTTTCAAAATACCATGTTTCACCATTATTCATCCTGATTCTATTTGAGAATCAGGCTCTAACAACTTGGCATTTCACACACATAGTTTCATTTAATTTCACAATAACCCTGCCAGAGTTTTATAGAAAGGAAAAATGCAGTTCAGAGAGGTTAAGTTACTTGAAAAAGCTACGAGTCAGAAGAGTTCTTATTTGAAGCCAAATCTTTTAGCTTTAAAACATAAATACTGTGTTCAGGGCTCTATTCTGGAAGAGAGAGTGACTACTCCTTCCGAAATAAACTTTGCCTGTGTGACAGTTTGACCTGGACCCTTCTCTTTGGAACTTCAATGATGCTATCTCTTTGGCAGTCCTAGGCTCAATTCACCTGTGTTAGCTACAAGAGACCATACAAATAAAGTGTAATCCCAAGTGAACATCTATCTGAGTGCTATGAAAGGGATTCTCCCTCTGGAGCTCACAGAAGCTTCCTGATGAAATTAGTAATGGGAGAAAATTGCTAAACTGTGATGAGAAGATGACCAGACTTCTCTCTTTGTGCTAATTTTCTAAGAATCTTCTTGTTAGAAGAGGATAGCGCCTAATTATAGGGTTGAGGATAATTATGACAAGAATACGTTTACATTGGTAACAATATGATCTATGAAACAGACTGTAGTAAACTGTTGACAGAATGCTATGACTGGTAGCTGTTTTATAAGGGCTTGACTAATTTTTGTATCAACTTGACAGGGCAACAGAATATCCGGATATTTGGTCCAGCATTATTCTTAGTGTGTCTGAGGATGGTTCTGGATGAGATTAACACTGGAATCTGTGGATTGAGAAAAGTAGATTACCCTGCCCATGGTGGATTGGCACGCAATCTAATGGAGACGTCAACTAGAACAAGAAAGGTGGGGTAAGAGAACTCACTGTTTACTTGACTGCCTTCAACCAGAAATATCAGTCTTTTACTGCCTTTGGACTCGGACTTGAACTGGAACTGTACCATTGGCTCTCCTGAGTCTCTAACATGCCAGTTGCAGATCCTGAAACTTCTCAGCCTTTATAACCACATGAGCCGCTTTCTTATAATACCTACATATATGTATACTATTGGTTCTGTTTCTCTGGAGAACTCAGACTAATGCAGCCTGATTCTGCATTTAAGATTCAAATGCAATATTTGTGCAAATGTACACAGGTGGGAATTAATGCTTATTTCATTCTACCTCTCCCAGTCAATGTTTCAGATTTTATAAGGAAGTTGTAATATATTTGCAGATATCAATGACTTCCTTAAAAACAATGGATGAACAATATGACTGTGGAAAGACAGAACACTCATTTGTGTATTAGGAGGGAGATATTACACTAATAATTACTTGGGCCACCTTTTTGCTTAATCTTCTTCAGTAGATTTAATGTCCTAAAGAGACTCAAAGTAACCAAGGTCAGGGAAGAAAATGCTTGACACATTCTTGGGAGGTGTGATTGATGTCAGGAAGCCTGAAGGCATTTGGGAAATAGGCTGCACACCATCTGTAGCCTTGCTGAAAATGAGGTGTATGGACAAAATGTGATAAGACAAAAACTTTCCCTCTGAGTCCAACATTTTTAAATACTTCTAACTAAATATCGCTCCATCATCTAACTTACAGTCACAAAATTTCAAATAATATGTTTAGGGGGACACGCAAAGCTAGGGAAAGCCAATAATGACTAGTGCCTTCAATTTGAAATTATGTTACTCAAGAAAATTTAAAAATTTTAAGAGACGCACCATGTCATGAACACTGAATGACTGTCAGGAAACACAAAATCCAGGCGTTACTCTAATGCATGTTTCATATTGAAAGGATAAAAGTCTTAATATTCAAAGTAAAAAAGGATAACCTCAATGTAGAGAAAAATATAAGGGTTTATTCATATTGGAGGAAATTTTCTGAACTTTTTTTCCTTTTTTTTTGAGACAGAGTCTCACTTTGTTGCTCCTGGAAGAGCGCCGTGGCATCATAGCTCACAGCAATGTCAAACTCTTGGGCTCAAGCTATTCTCTTGCCTCAGCCTCCCCAGTAGCTATGGGCACCCACCACAATGTCCAGCTAGTTCTGTCTTTAAAGACAGGGTCTCATTCTTGTTCAAGCTTTTCTCAAACTCTGAAGCTCAAGTGGTCCACCTGCGTTGGTCCCCAAGATTGCTGGGATTATAGGTGTCAGCCATTGCACCCAACCCCTGAACTTTTCATTAAATAGATATAATCTGAAATAAAGAATGTTGTACATATATTTAATGTTGCTCTTATTTTCCCCCCTGAATTCAGTGTTGATCCTATGAATGTCCTTTAACAAATATTCAGTGTCCAACTGGATCCCTTAGTTTTTAAAAATAGCTCTATTGATATACAAAATAGTACACACACTTAATATATACAACTTGGTGAGTTTGAACATATGCATATACCCATTAAACCAGTACTATTTTATTTCTTATACTCTATACTTCTTTAGTTATTCTTGTGTGCCCTTAGTAGCACATGCAGTCTCTGTAGAGTGTTGTTTTTGGAGAGGTGGAGAGAGAAAAGGCAACAAGCAGGTTGAACAGTGAATTGGCCAACTCGTTTTTTAACATTTGGAAAATTAACCTCTATTGAATGCTTTTAGGAAGAGGAACTGGTCTGAGTAAAAGTGATCAACTGCCCTTCAAATAATCAATCATCTTTAGGGTGTCAAAACAAGGTAGGCTGTAGTCAAGTAGCTAAAGAGTCTCATATGGGTATAACTTAAATGTATAAGACACAGGCTATGAAACTATTTCATATGAAAGGGGCAGACAAGGATTTGACTGCTGCCTATAGATTACAAATAATAAAAACAGCACACCTCCTGGGTGAAAGACTTAACTACAACATGGACTTTACCCTACAAATGCAAACCAGGTAACCTAATTTTTAGTAATTCAAAATTAAAAAAAAGAAAAAAGTAATAAACTATAGATTATATATATGTAAAAGAGAATAGTGGGTTCATCTCTAGCACCCCCAGAATCTAATATAGTCTGCTCCCTTCATGCCATCGAAAACCATGATAGCTGTCAATATCACTGTGAAAAATTTTTGAC
>NW_003852431.1:3133502-3138123 GCF_000181295.1 Otolemur garnettii
GTGACTAAGTTAACCCAGTTTTATATCATGGACAACTCTGTAAAATTTAGACATAATCTCTGTATGGTTGCTATTTTGAGGATTTCAGACATTTTACTAGAATGTTAGCAAATATTGCTATTTTTCTAATATATTCCACTAAGTATGTCTAAGAGATTTTTAAGTATTTGGAAGATTTGCTTATTATGTTTATATGAGTTGTTAAGATCTTAAAGTTATTGAGAATAAAATTGAAAGCATTAATGTAAATGTATCTAATTAGCTGATTGTTTAAGTGTATTCTATTAAATTTGAATGATCGAAGATAATTATAATTTCTTCAAGATGATTATTTTAGTTTTGCATAAAATTCACATATTTATAAATTAAAAAAACAAGAATTAAAGAATGCCAGCTCTTTTAAACATAAGATTTCAGTGAAATAGTAAGTAAAATCCAAATAACCTTTAACAATTTTAAGCTCCCCTCAGTCACAAAACATCTCACATTCTCAAAAATAGATCTTTACAATTTGTATAATTAGGTTATGGGTGTGTGAACCCAATAAATACTACTATTAGATCCTGAAACTTTCACAGATTAGTATTTTAAGCAAAAGTAATAATCATAATAACTATAAACATAGCAATAAAAATCACAGATGTGATAAGACACTAGAAATTAAGGAGCTACAGTACATTTTTTGCTTCTAGGTCACACCACTGCAGGTGAAATTCAGAAATAGGGAAATACTTCAGCTTTGGCCATTACCATTGCAGCCATCACTGCGCCAAGCCGCACAACTGGAAACCAGCTGGTCCAGACCCTGCTAACACTGCCTACCAGCTTCTGGAGTTTGTCAAAGATGAAGCTTCCTGGGTCTGATGCAAGTATTGAAAAGGGAGGGATAGGAAGTATAGAATTTAGCTTTCCACCTCCTCTAAACAGAAGAAGAGTGGAACAGGAATGGAGAGGGTCTCTTATTTGCCACACACATGGTCAATCAACAGACAGGAGAGTTTATGAGGAATAAAGATTTTTTTAAGTGTCTGAACAAAATATGTTTTCACACTGAAAATTTCACAGATTAATTTAAATGTACTTGTTTTGAAACAATTGTATTTTAGGTAGGGCTATTTTTTAAGAAGGCACTTGTTTTAGCAGTTATGTATGCCAACATCATTAGGCAGCATAACACAGTCATTTACATGCAATCCTTTTCATCTTCAAGTAAGATGAGAAACAGATCTCTTTATGCTAGCTCTGTCTTACCTAAATTTCACTCCACTTTAATCCTTGCAGCATATAATTAATGCAACTAAATTGAAAAGGCATGTTAATATGCCACCCTTAATAATAATATCAGATTGCATCACTGAAGTATTATCTTTAAACTCCTTGCTTTAGGAGTAAGGATAGTAATACAGATATGTAATAGAGTAAGGAATCAAAACTGCAAGAGAAAGTAAAAAGAAAATGAAAACTGGTAATATATTTTGACCCAGAGAACTGAAATTTAATATGCACACACAAGTTGTGAAATTCGAATCATTTTGATGATTTAGTACTTGTTATATTATTCCACACACAAATGAAATACAAATCTCACAGGATGAACTGCACTTGGTTGAAATAACCAAGGATTATCCTAACAATAGAGCCTTTATAGATTGACAGTACACACCCACAAAAGGAGTAATCAATATTTGGCTTATTTAGGTGATCAAGTAAATGGAAGATAGAAAATGAAAGAGGGAAACACTCTGTGTTCAACTGGATTTTGGCTCAGAGGTGGGCTGCCTTAATTCTAGTCTCCTAAAATCCTGACCTATCATAAACGTATGCAAATCATCAGTGCATACTTTTATAAATACTTTATAAGGTCATCTGATAAATTCAGGATATTCAGTCTTTTATTTTGTTTGTTTTGTTTTTTGCCAAGAGATACTCAATTTTTATTGCCTTAAATATTTCAAGTATTTACATTTTTTAGTTCACTTAATCATTTCAATTGACTGTGGAAAAGTCTATTTATTTGACAATATTCACCTTTCCTTCACAGAATTAACTCAGAAATGTTTTTTTTGTTTGTTTGTTCCAAATTTACATGCAAAGTAATCTCTACTGGAATGGTGCCTGTAGCAAAGTGGCTTGGGTGCCAGCCACATACACTGAAGCTGGTGGGTTCGAGCCCAGCCCAGGCCTGCCTGCCAACCAACAATGACAACTACAACCAAAAAAATAGCCAGGCATTGTGGCCTATAGTCCCAGATACTTGGGAGACTGAGGCAAGAGAATCGCTTAAGCCCAAGAGTTTGAGTTTGCTGTGAGCTGTGATGCCACAGCACTCTACCAGGGTCTATATAGTGAGACTTTGTCTCAAAATAAATAAATAAATAAATAAATAATCTATATTAAAGTTTGTTGTTTATTTTTTACATTTAAATTTTAGTAGCTGAAAATTATTTGCATGTGCTCTGCAACTTCAGATCTCATTAGTGTGTGATTATCCTGCATTTAACTATTTTGCATCTTTCCCATCTCTTTTTTTTTTTCTTTATAGACTTCTGGCAAGATTGCACAGAGGGCATGTGTTTTCACATCATTATATGGATGTAGAACTAATGTTAACTGAAATTTTCCTATGTTTTTGCTAAAAAAAAAATTGGCATGTATTTTATTTTTCTTTTAGGTTTCTGGGTGGTATTTCTTTCTCTGTGTATTGGGGCATTTTTTCCTCAAAATCTATTATTTCCTCCCAATTTTCCCTGGAACCTCATCTCTGGTGATTTAGCTTTCATTTGGTTTTTCCTTCAGAAGTGATGAGTAAATTGACCTTGATCCAAATCAGGCTCCACTTGGACATCAGGCCGTGCTTTCCTGGCAGTATTGGGTATAATCAGACCTGAGTCAAATTGGCAATTACAGCAGGTATTCCCATGAGCAGCTCCATGGTGCTAAGCTAAGTTCCTTTTCTTACACTACTCATGTCTCCCAGTAGGAACAACCCAATTGGCTTTAAAGAAGTCAAGGAAGTCTGAATTTTTTGAGCATTTCAGAATATGCTGCTCATGCTTTCAGTCATAGCCTCCTGTACCAGTACTTTGGGCAATAGAGCTATATACACAATAGTGGCCTCAACTACCTACCTCTACACCCTGCATCATTTCTGCCCAAACCACAAGGAGTGACATGGAGGCTGGAGACACCTTGTCCCAATTGGATTCATGCACCTAAACAGTTGGCAAGTGAATGCAATTCTTTTCTGGTAGAAGACTGCTGCATTTCTAAGCTAAATCTACTGAAGTTATACTAGATCCATTCCCTACCTACTTTCTTGGTGACAATTTATTTCTAAATGTAAATTGTAATTCTGTTGTTTTCAATCTTTTTTCCTTATTTTAGCAAATGAATTTCATTGGAGTTATCCTCATGTTGGACAGAAATCCTTTGTATTTTGCATTTCTAATGTCTCCAAGTATAATTATATGACGATGAGAAGAGATTAATTAGTGACTTTCAGTATGATGTAATTTAAAAGCAAAAATATTGTTTTTAAACATTGCCTTTTGAAGTGAATGTAATTCCTCAGCAGGGATTAGACAGCACAAAATACCGTAGTTCTGATGTAATCTTCTCATTAGACCATGTAAATGTCAAAGCCAGCTGATGTTGCGTTAGGCAGTCTTGCCATTCACATTTTGGAGCTACTGTATATAATATCTGTCTGTAGTCTGTTGTCCAGAATGTTGTTCTTTTACACTTGTTCATGCTGATTCCTTTTATTCTTGTATATGTGACCACTTAAGTTTTTGAAATTATGTTCATAATCTTCTATTACCTTGGAACATGCCGACTTTTTAAGACTTTTTAAGATTACTACCAAACCATACCATGTTAAGCTCCCGTGAGTCCCTAAATTTTTATGATCCTGAATATCTGTCATGTGTTTAAGCTTCTTGTTTTCCACAAACAAGAGGTGATTAATACACATACTTAGAAATAACAGAGCATGACATCAAAACCAAGGAATTTACTAGGCATCACTATTCAATTTGTTATCAATCTACCTAACTACACTAGTATTTTGCTTATGGGTCTACATCTTATTCACAAATGGATAATATTTTATTCTTTTACATGAAGATGATAAATTCCAAATGCCCACATCATTTTCTTTCATTTTCAACTATCATTTTAAACTGTGGCCATTAAAACAATTAAAATTTATAACCACATAATCACTTTTAAATAGCTATCAGTAACTTCAGTAACCCAATAAGTTCTTAATAAGTATATTTTGGCAATTCCATTCCTCTTCATCTATATGATGAAGTATATACTCATATTCTCTTATCTAGAAATATGAATATTGTTCTACATTATTCCTTTGGAGACATTGTTTTACCTCGTAATTCTCTATCTTATTTTAACATTTTTTTCTATGTCTGAGATATATTTCAGTGATTTACCAGAAAGGCATTTTAGGATCAAGTATATGCATTAATCTGTAAATATTTCTGCAAGTATCTTTACAGATACTGTTTATAAATTCTTGTTCTATCTCTTCACTGTACACCATCTTTTATTCATCAGTGGAGTAGACATAAAGGAACATATGAAAGAACGTGAAAGTTTCATT
>NW_003852431.1:3141301-3144590 GCF_000181295.1 Otolemur garnettii
ATGGACATTCTATATAAATTTAATGATAAAATAGATATGTAACTGCCTGATTGCACTTACCATATTTTCTAAGTTCTTTCATACCAAGACACGTATCAGTACTTCCTTTATATTGTCAAATTACGTTCTCTGTATAGATATGTTAATACATTCATCAGTTGACGGATGTGCAGGGCTGTTATGTGTGACCAATCATGGACAATTTGGGGGCTGACCACATTTTCAGCTGTTTTCTGTCTTCCCTGCAAATAGATTTGCATGGTTATATGATAACTCAGTTTTTAGAAATTTAAATGTTTTTCCAAAGTGACTGCACTATTTTACATTCCAGCACCGTAAGAGGGTTCCAATTTCTTCACATGATGGACAACACTTGTTATTTTCTCTCTTTTTTATTATAGCTATCGCAGTGGGCGTAAAGTCGCATTTTATTGTGATTTTAATTTGCAATTCCCTGATGACTAATTACATTGAATATCTTTTCTTATGTGTTTTATATCTTCTTTAAGGAAGAGATGTCTATTCAAATCTTTTTCTTATTTTATAATTGAGATAGGAATTTTTTTATTTTTGAATTGTAATTTATTTTAATATATTCTAGATAAAAGACCCTTATAAGGTACATGATTTGCAAACATTTCCTCCTCTGCTGTGTATTGAAAAGCTTTGTTTGATTTAATCTTATACTGGAGATTTGTGAGGAGATAATTAAGGGCTTACCCAAATATTTTTTTACCTTACTCTATCTTTACATAATCTCTTCTCTCGGCTTGGTGCCTGTGGCTCAAGTAGCTAAGGCGTCAGTCACATACACCTGAGCTGGTGGGTCCGAATCCAGCCTAGGCCCACTAAACAATGACAGCTGCAACTAGAAAATGGCATGACATTATGGTGGGCGCCTGTAGTCCCAACTACTTCAGGTGAATTGCTTGAGCCCTGGAGTTGGAGGTTGCTGTGACAGCACTCTACCCAGGGCAACAGCTTGAGGCTCTGTCTCAATAATGATAATAATAATAATAATCTCTTCTCTCATTGATATTTTGTGAAATTTTAGGGTAAGGCCATTTTTCATTTTTGAAGCAACTACAATATTTTCCACATTCAACTGTGGTTTTTGTTGCAAAGAAAGCATTTTAACGTATTTTTTTCTTTACATTCTCCTGGGTATAGGTAGGGATTACAATGAAGAAATTATCAGCATCAATTTTATTACTATTTATTATGTTCACGTACTACCCCCTCAGAAATACTTAAACCTACATCAAAAATTCTTGATATAAAAGCATGAATTATTACTTATTTTATTTCCCCTATTAAGAAGAATAAAATACAGAAAAAGTTGTTTTTTTAATCAACATAATTTCAGTGTGTCATGGAAGGTTAAGTATAGATTCAAGTGTGCTGTGAGATGAAACAAGGTTGAAAAACACTTGTGTAGGCTTGGCTACCGGTAGCTTAAGTGGCTTAGGCACCAACCACATACACCAGAGCTGGTGGGTTCATGTCCAGCCCCGGCCTGCCAAACAATGACAACTACCACCAAAAAAAAATAGCCAGGTGTTGTGATGGGCACCAGTAGTCACAGCTACTTGGGAGGCTGAGGTGAGAGAATTGCTTAAACCCAAGAGTTTGAGGCTGCTGTGAGTTGTGAAGCCACAGCATTCTACCAAGGGCGACATAGTGAGACTCTGACGCAAAACAAACAAACAAACAAACAAACAAAAAAACACTTGTGTAAATGAATGTGTACATTTGAGCTTAGGTGTATAGTTAAAAGACCTATACCAATATTAATGTTAATTAGGTGTGTGTGGTTTCTTGACCACAAACATTTAACAAGTCCACAATTTTGTAGACTTATAATATTATTTTTCTTACAACTTAAAAAATATAACTAATAAACAATTCATCAGTTTTTCCCACAGTATTTCTAGAATAAAACCCATACATTGTGACTTTCTTAGTTAATCATGAAATCATATGTGATATCTCTGAGATATTTGAATAAATATCTGTAACAAACCAAGACAACTTTAATTATAAACATGAGTCTTTAGACTTTTCTTTTCTTATTATCTTTAGTGTCATTAAAAAGAGGCTCCAAATCATTCATAATTACTGACTTCTTTGTTAAAAATCTATGCAGACAGAAAAATTATTGCTGTATAAAAGAACTAATAAGAACTTATTTTCACTCTCTTTATCATGTAAATGAGTCATCAAAAATTTAAATTACCGTGTAGTTTCTGACAGATAGTACCTACTAAATTGGAATATGTCAGATCATTTGAAATATTATTATTGCTTAGCTTCTCCTTCTTTTCCTCATTGGTTCCTAATACAGTACACAGAGGAAACACAAATGAGAAATCAATTGTCAACGTTAGATAATTAGTGCCATTATTCCCAAATTTAAATATTAAAGATTAATATATCCATTACAAAATTGCAGAATTATAAAAGACAAAAAAAATGGTATTTTTCAGCATAGTGCCTGATAATTACAATTAAAATTTTGAGAAATAATTTATCAATCAAAAAAATCCAAAATGCTGTCTTGGTGCCTGTAGTACAGTGGTTACGGCGCCTGCCACATGCACTAAACATGGTAGGTTTGAGCCCAGGCCAGGCCAGCTAAACAACAATGACAATTGCAACAAAAAATAGCCAATAAAATAGCCAAGAGAATAGTGCCAGGCACCTGTAGTCCCAGCTACTTGGGAGGCTAAGGCAAAAGAATCACTTAAGTCCAAGAGTTTGAGGTTGCTATGAGCTGTGACACTCTACAGAGGGTGACATAGTGAAACTCTGTTTCAAAAAAAATATCCAAAATGCTTTGATTTTGAAGATTTTTTTAAATTAAATGATAGTTGTGTATATTAATGCAATCATGGGGTTACAATGTTGTTTTCACATACAATTTGAAATACTTTCATCAAACTGATTAATATAGCCTGCATGTTATTTTCCTAGTTATTGTGTCAAGATGTTTATATTCCACTTTTAGAAAGATTCACTTGTACCCTTGTAAGATAAACCATAGAGGTACATCATACATTTTAGATGTTTCAAAATAAATTCTTTATAAAAAATTATTTTAAAAGAATCTTTTCATAAAGCATTTTTATTTCATGAGATATATTTTAATTGAATACTTTAGATTCAATTAATTAGATCAATAGTTGATTCATTTAAATTAATTGATTTAAATATTAGATAAAAGTATTAATCACTTTGAAATATAGTATAATACAAATGAAAAATAAATGCTTTTCACAAACAGGCGCCA
>NW_003852431.1:3144798-3160570 GCF_000181295.1 Otolemur garnettii
GTCATTGTTGTTTGGCGGGTCCAGGCTGGGGATTCGAACCCGCCACCTTAGGTGTACATGGCTGGCGCCTTAGCCGGTTGAGCTATAGGCGCCGAGCCCAGAAGTATTTCTTAATATTTCTCATGTTCCATATTTGGAATGGTAGTGACATGGAAGTTATTTATATCCTACTTCTCAAGGTCATTGTGGTCTAAGTTTTCAAACATGTCTGCTTCCTGGAAATATGTGTTATCATGTGCCCAGAGTTAGTCATTGCTGCAAATATTGGCATACTGTGAGCTGCTCAAAATTCATGTGAAATTTTAGAAAAATTTTGAAGAACCATTCAAAGACGTGTAAATACAACTTTATTGCAATATATCCTATACTAATAATTGTTTTTCTATTATTTCTCTACTAGTTGTGTTATCATGCTTTAAAGAAAAAACAGAAGTTACATTATATATGAGTTAGAAATGTTGCATGTTCCATTTTGGGAGCACTAGACTAGACATACACCCCTAGGATTGATAATATATTTTTACTTTTTAGGGGAGATCATTTTACAAGTCTGGAGATGTCTCAGACTCTAGGTTTATACGAATGCCGACCTATTAGAGACAGAGGATAGCAGAGAAGCAAGTGCTATGTCGATACAGCCACCTGAAAATGCTACCACACCTATTTCCAATGAGGACTCAGGAGATGAGGAAGGTGGAACAATAAACAATCTTCCAAGTTCTTTGTTGTGTGTACCTGAATATCTTATTCAACATGGCTATGATGCTTTGTCTGACTCAGATGATCCCTCAGATGCACCTGAAGGTGACTCTCTTGATGATGAGGTTCGTTGCCTACTGTGCACCAACCTCCTTCACCAAAGGAAGGAAATGACACAAATTATTTGCAAACAGAAAAAAGCTGACCTAACTGCACAGCCCATAGCTGGTGGGGTTATAGTACCTCCAGCCATGTCTTCCCTGAAATGAGAACTCCCACAGAAGTTCTTGAACTTTTGCTTGATGACGAGGTTGTGAAACCCAATGTATTCATGGCAAATAAAGATACAAATCTTGGTTTGACTAGCTCTGACTTCAAATGCTTTTTGGGAATTATTTTTCTGAGTGCTTACTTCTCAATTCCAGAAGGTGTAAATTCTGAGAACAAAGAACAGTTGTGTGTAATGTACTTGTTAGTGCTGCCCTGAGACTTAACCTCTTTGAAACTATATTTTATAAGTACCTTGTAGCTGACAATACAAATTTGGTCCCAAGTTGTCCAAGTTGCAACCTCTTATATGCACATTCAAGGAGAGATGTATAAAATCTGTTTCAAATTAAACATATTTTACCTTTAATGAATGCATGATATCTTATTTTGTTTGTCATGGGTGTAAACAATGTATTCCAGAAAAGTTCATTTGATTTGGCCACAAGTTTGTGGGTGGCGCTTACATCTGGGCTATGTTACCTGGTTTCATCTGTATCAGTGTATAAACCCAAATACTAAACACGAGGAATGCAGCGCTGGTGTATCACTTGTCTTTCAGTTTAGTGGGGCACATACACCCTGGATGATGCCATTTTGTATTTGATAATTTTTTAATAGTTTTTCACTTCTCAATAAGCTCTGTTCAGTGGAACATCAGGCAACAGGTACAGTGAGAAAGGATCACATTGACAAAACTCCACTAGAATCAGATGCAGCTCGGAAGAAAAAGGAACAAAACACATTTGATTATCAATTTAATGGCAAAAGCAATAAATATTGCCTGCAAATGGAATGATAACAGTGTTGTCACTGTTGCCTCATTTGGTGCTAGTATCAATACCTGTGTCTTGTGAATTGTTATTCTCAGAAACTGAAAAAGAAAATGCAAGTTAAGCAGATAAACATGATCAAACTGTATAGCCATTTCATGGCAGGCGTAGACAGAGTTGAAGACAACATTGATCATTATCAGGCATCAATCCATGTAAAGAAATGATATTCACGTCTCTTTTGTTCTGTTTCCCATTGGTCTTACAAAATAAATGCTTGGCAACTCCATAAAACATGCTGAAAAACCAGTGGATTTTCTGGAGTTTCACTCTCATGTGGTAGGCTGTTATCTGGAGACCCATGGTCATCCTCCAGAACCTGGCTGAAGACGAAGACCTCAGATGCATAACATATCTCATTTTATAATGACATGAAATGTGATGGTCAAGCAGAGAAAGCAAAGCAGTGTACTGAATATCATAAAAATGCTACTTTTTTTTTTTTTGAGACCGAATCTCACTATATCACCCTCAGTAGATTGTTGTGACATCACAGCTCACAGCAACCTCAAACTCTTGGGCTTACGTGATTCTCTTGCCTCAGCCTTCCAAGTAGCTGGTACTACAGGTGCACACCACAACACCTGGCTATTTTTCTGTTGCAATTGTCATTGTTGTTTAGCTGGTCTGGGCTGGGTTCAAACACACTAACCTCAGTGCATGTGGGGGGAGCCCTACCCACTGAGCTATGGGCACTGCCAAAACACCACTTTTAATGTATAAAATGTGATGTTGCCTTACATGCAAAGTGTTCTAATGAATATCATACTGAATAGCAGGTGTTACCACCTCTTGAGATAAGAAACAGCATTTTGTACATTATGTACCATGTATCAAGGTTTTGCCTAGTGTTCCATTTCTGGAATGTCACACAACTTAATAATGAAATATAATAACATTTTTCTCTTCAAATTCTTATTCCTTGAAATTTTCTAGGTTAGTAACGTATATAAATTTCATGCAAAAAGATTCAAAAATTTCAAGCTCTGGCATAAATGGGTTAAAATCTAAAGATTATATCCTGCTATTATGTACTTTTTCTTTCCCCTGAAATATGTCAAAGATTCTTTTTAGTATATTCTTGTTTTCTTCAGTAACTTGATTTTTCTCTGTATCTGAATCTTCTTTGTTGAAAATTAAGAACATGGACTTCACTGCATGTGATGACTTTACACCTTACATTTTCCTTCTTCAACTGAGTGACCCTAGATAATTTGTTCAGCCTCTCTGTTCTTCATTAGTCTCATGTATAAAATCAAACAAATAATAATAACTACAAATAGGCCTGTTAATATGACAAGAAAAAATTCATAAATGTAATAGCACTTAATATACAGTGAGCATTCATTTCTTAGCATTTGTTAGTTTTATTTCATTATATTACCAAATAAAATAGAACATATAATAAGTACAGGGTAAATTTAGTAAATATGCAATCAACTGTTTGATTCAGGTTAGGCTGTTGATCAATATTGGATGCTCATTCATTCATTCTTCATTGGTCATAAAAATTATGAATTCTTAAATGACTAAATTGAGTAGTGGTGTTTATGTGTTATAAAATGTAACTAGACTACTACTTTAATATAAAATAAATTGAAAATTTGTATTTATTTTTAATTCCATTTCCAGGAAACCCAGTCATTATTTTTCAATTAATAAAACTAAACCACCAGTTTTGGCAATAAATAGCTTAAGTACAATTTAAGAGTTTTACAGTGCCACTTCTGGAGTGGCATGGCTTGGAGTATTGCACTTCTTTTATTAATCTTAAGTTCTTAGCTTTAGTTCTCTCACTTGTAAACTTTTAACACAGAGAGTTTTCTCTGAGTCATACATTTTTGTTGAGAAAGTATGTTCTGGGCTGGGTGCAGAGGCTCATGCCTGTAATCCCAGCACTTTGGGAGGCCAAGATGAGAGGATTGTTTGAGCTGAGGACCAGCCTGAGCAAGAGAAAGAACCTATCTCTACTAAAATTAGAAATATTAGCTGTCATTGTGATGGGTGCCTGTAGTCCCAGCAACTGGGAGTCTGAGGCAGGATGATGACTTGAGCCTAAGAGTTTGAGGTTGCTGTGAGATAGGCTGAATCCATGGTATTCTAGACAGGAACAACAAAGTGAAATCCATCTCCAAAAGAGAGGGGGAAAAAAAGAATGTTCTAATAGCACAAAATTAATGTTCGCTAGTACTAGAATTATTGCTAGGTTGATGATGAAAACCACTAGGAAATGTGCATCAGCAGATTCGACCAGATGTTGGCGTGGATGTGGAGAAAAGGGAACATTTCTACACTGCTGGTGGGAATGGAAACTAATATGTTCCTTTTGGAAACATGTTTGGAGAACACGTAGGAATCTAAAAATAGACCCTGCCATTGACTCCTACAATTCTTCTACTAGGTATCTGTCCAGAAGACCAAATCACATAATCACAAAGATATTTGTACCAATGTTTATTGCAGCCCAATTCATAATTGCTAAGTCAGAGAAGAAGTCCAAGTGCCCATCGACCCATGAATGGATGAATAAATTGTGGTATATGTACACCATGGAATATTATGCATTCTTAAAGAAAGATGGAGACTTTACCTCTTACATGTTTACATGGATGGAGCTGGAACATATTCTTAGCAAAGCATTTCAAGAATGGCAGAAAAAGTATCCAATGTATCCAGCCCTATTATGAAACCAATTTATAGCTTTAATAGTAAAGCTATAATCCAATTATAGCCCAAGGAATTTCTACTTTGTCAGAGTATATAACTTCACATACTATGGATACATAAAATAACTCTTTTTAAGATATCTCATTTTCTACTTTGGAATATTTAACTTAGGTAATTTAGCATCTTTTGAGTTTTGAAAGAAAAGAATTAAGCAGATCTATTAACACTAAGGAATCCATTCCATGAATTTGAATCGTCTGTCAAACTTTTATTAATAAGCATATTAGGAAGACGGAAATTACCTGGTAATTGAATGAATGACTAAATTCATTAATCAAAATGATATCAAAGAAGGAGCTAGTCATTACTTACCCATAAAATTTTAAAATATGAGCAAATAGTTGATTCAGTTTTATGAATTTAGCAGTGATTTATACTAACATTGCTATGAGTTAGGATTCATAGGCGATATCATTTGTTGTGGAGAGATACTGATATTAGCTTTGCTATTCTAAAAATATTCTCTTACTTTTAAGAACAGTAAGAGTAACATTCTGTTGATCATTGATTCGAATAAGAAACTTATATCCTAGAGAGAGTAAGACATTAGCACAGAGGAAATACGTACTGCCACTCATGAACTCCTACATTTGCTGCTACAAATATGACCAAGATGTCCTGTTACTTAACGTAAAAACTTACAGAGCAACTTTGATATAGACCTTCAAAATATGTACCAATGTCATGCTACTTTTAGATTGTCCTATTTCCTTAAAAAAAAAATTCATCCCCAGAATAATGAGCAACAACTAAATCCAGAATTAGTAGAAAAAATAATTTTTACAAAATACAGCACAATTTTTCATAACACTCCTCTGAGGTCAGCACTATTGCAAAGTAGATAGAAAATTTTAAGTACAAAGAGGCTTATTGTCTAATGACATGTGTAGTCACTGTCATGTGACATCACTGGCTGAAGAGGAAAAAGACCATGATCAAGGAGCCTACTGTTACCTAAGACCAATGAAATAAGAAAGTACTGAGTGCTTTTCCTCATTGAAACAGCTATTGTAAATTATTAGTGCTAATTTTCACTATTCTTCCACTTTCCAATAATTTAAAACATTTTTCAAAGCCTTGTCAGTAAGAAAATCATTTTTGTTTTATATTAATCAAAGCTATAACCTTAAGGAAATTCAGGGTAAATTTTTCCATGTAAACTACTCTTCCTCTTCCTCTTCCTGTGTTTACCAATGTCCTATCGGGATGATGGGGAAGTAGTAGAATGGGCTTAAAATCCCCCAAATACTTACCCAATAGCCCTCTCTCTCTATCTGCTATTTCACTGATAGCAGAATAGTGGTCAGGGTGTCCACACTGATGGACACATGTGGTTTATGTTACAAACTTAAGGAATGACTTCTATTTACACACAAATGAAAAAAGTAGTTCCAAAGGATCAGTTTATCAAGGAAAAGACCATGAGAGGGGTCAGGATCACCCCCATCTGTCCTACAACATGGAGAGAAAGAGAAAAATATTGAGCTAGTAGACTTGCCTAGATTCACTTGTTACATGATAGATTTTAAAAAGGCAAAAACCGTAAGAGTAAGAATCATGTGAGGATGAATTGTGCATTTACAATTGAGGGGGGGAGCTTATGCTATTTTAATAATGAAGTTGAATATCCATCAATACGTAACTCCTATGGTAATAGAGATCTCTAAGTCAATCTTTAGACTTGGTAAACTGTCTAAAATCGTAGAACTCAGAATAGTGAATCTTTGGTGGAGAATGACATCATGGCAGTAGTTTATATCATTGAATGGCACATGAAGTTGAATAAGGTGAGGTGATACCTGGGAGAGGTCCAGAGAAATCAGATGCAAGCTTCAGGGTGTCCTCTCCCAATGTCATTAAGCAGAGAAGCTCAATTTTCCCTGCAACGGTAGGTGAAAAATCAGATAAACTGATTTCTATCAAGTAAGAATCTGTGACTCTACTTTGAGCCTGGGTGTCCACAGCATTTCTATTGTGTGTACATGGGGTGTGTCAGTAATGTACGCATACAACAGCTGAGTGAACAACTGAGTGAACCCAGCTATTCTGAATCCAAACCCCAAGGTCACAAGCAGATGTCTGTGATAAAATATGTTATTAGTTTAGGCTGGGTGCCCATAGCTCAGTGGTCAGGGTGTCAGCCACATGCTCCGGGGCTGGTGTGTTTGAACCTGGCTTTGGCCTGCTAAAACAAAGCAAAATAGCCAGGTGTTGTGGCAGGCAACTGTAGTCCCAACTACTCTAGTGGCTGAGGCAAGAGAATCACTTGAGCCCAAGAGTTGGAGGTTGCTGTGAGGTATGATACCATGGCACTCTACCGAGGGTGACAAAATGAGACTCTGTCTCAATAAAAATACACACACACACACATATATATATAGTTTAATTAGTTTAATATTTCTTATCAAACCAATATTGAAGGGCCCAGGGCCTCAGACACACCGAAACACTCCTATTGGGCAGAATATCCCAAGGGATCAGAGCACATCTTCCAAGAGCTGGCCAAGGGCCAATCCTGAAAAGTGCCATCAGGCTGTGGAGGGTTTGAGCCCATCTAAGCCTGCTGAGTTAACACTTTGCCTGCAGAGAGAACTGTACATATGTAAAAGAATATATATGTAGTAGTCATGTCTGTTTTATTGCCCTTTATCTCAATGTGGGTTTCTAATAAAACTTAAGTTGAAACATATGCTTAGACTTGAAAGAATAGGAATATATCTTATTCCTGTAGGAGAGAAAGATAGAGGCCAAGAGGGATAAAAACAGAGAGAGAGCGAGAAAGAGAGAGATAAAGAGAGAGAGAGAATGAGAATAATTCCTGGGTACTAAAAGATATCCTTACATATTATTATTATATATTATTATTCAGGCATTATTATATACTATGATAATTGTATTTATTAATATATTTTTATTTATTTTGTTTCCCATATCATAGAATAGTTTTAGAATATTTGTTTGCCTTAAATCACACTAGATATGAACTTAAGGTCTTTGTAGATCATTTATAGTCCCTTTCCAGGAGATGTATGGTGACTTTCTAATTTCCTTAGTTTATGTGGTTTCTCTTGAATGTCTTAGTTTTAATGTGTGGAAAGAAAAAGTAAAGAAATTGAAGTGAGCAATAGTTACCAGCCCTGTAAATCTTCTGACTTCCCTTCAGAAAGAGTGGGGTGAACTTACAGTAATAGCCACCTGTCTCTTGCTTAGAAGTAGCAATTTGCAGTCAGAATACAGATCCTGATAATTGGAGGACAGATCTCTTATTTTTCTCCTCCTTCCCTCCACTGTGGGCATGGCTGCCTGCCAAGGGGATAGGGCATGGGGAATATGTTGCTTCTGCCCAACTAACAGCTGAATTGGCCAAAATTAGCTGAAGCTTATGTCCAAGCATTCCCCTGGAAGCTGGAAGCCTTCAATAGACTCCAGAGTTCCAAAATAGTTACATCAGACAGATATTGCCAGTAAAATCGTCTAGATGCAGAGAACTATTTTGGTCTTTCCTACTTTGCAATGTCCCAGAATCATCTACAAAATTATTTTTGTTTGTGTATTCTCACTTCTTATAAATTTGACTTTCCCTGCTATACTGTGGTTGTTTCTTATCAGGTTTTTGAAATGATGGATATATATCAGGAGGACTCCATTTTGTGGAGTTAATTTTCCATGTTCATTTTTCTTTATAACTATATTTTAAAAAATCACTTACTCTTGATGCTAGAGAGACTGCTACACTTTTTGATGTTATTGAAGATAAACATATTACAGTAGAGTGACAAGCAGTGACAGACCACAGTGAAGTTGCCAGCTACAAAGTTAAAAGCCAAGATTAATAGACGCTGAGAAAGATAGTTATGACCAGATTTAGATATGTTCAGAAAAAGAAGAGGCCAAAATCAAAGAGTTGAGAACAATGTTTTTGCTCTTGCTGTTGAAAATGCTGTCATCTTCACACAAACATTCAATTAACGGCATGATGACAGCAGTTGAGGGGTATCTAAGCCTGAGAATAGAAACTGGAATAGTATGTGTTCTGTTTAACAAGTCCTTCAGAGTTTTAAAGTAATATTTCAAAGATAATATAGCTAACAGAAAAAATTAAAATGCAAACAGATGACTCTATTAAGTTGAATTCTTTTCAAATAATTACATTTCTTAGGGCTTTTTTAAAAAGTTAGATTTTATTTGTTATATCAGTTTTAGGTTCATAGGAAAATTGAATATAAGTTAACATGGTTACCACCAAAGTCTATGATTTATGTGAGAGTTCGCTTTTGGTGTTGAATGTTCTATAGGTTTGGATGAATTTATACTGACACTAATTCATCATTAAAGTATCATATAGGTTATTGTCATTGCCTTATAAGTGCTCTGTGCTCTGCCTATCCACCATGCCTCTTTCCAAACCCCTTGTACCACTGATCATTTTAATCTCACCATAGTGTTGACTTTTCCATGATGTCATAAAGTTGGAATCATACAATATGCAGCCTTTACAAATCGGCTTCTTTTACTTAGAATCTTGTATTAATATTTACATTTTCTATATGTCTTTTCCTGCTTACATAACTCATTTTTGGTTAGCAGTAAACATTTTGCTGTCTGGATGTACCACATTTTATTTATGTATTTCCCTTGCAAAGGACTTCTTGGTTGCTTTTCAGTTTCATCAGTTTGAATAAAATTGCTATAAACATCTGTGCGCAGCTCTTAGGGGCTACATATGCCCTCTGATCATTTGAGTAAATACCGAGGAGTATGACTTCTGGATCTTACGATAGAAATTCATTTAAAATAAACTGCTAAAATTTCTTCTGAAGTACCCACGTCATTTGTATTTCCACCAGCAATGAGTGAGGACTCCACGTGCTCTACACACTTGCCATTACCTAGAGTTCTCAGTGTTGTGGATTCAGGCCATTTTAACAGGTATGCAGAGGTATGCTCTTGTTTTCCTTGGGAATTTTTCTTGTACCTTAATTGTCATTTCACATATGAAAAATATTTTTTCAAAAGCTTATTTTAATGGAAAAAATATTAATTATTTAATGACTGCCAGGAACCAGCCTAGCCAAGTTATTAGGAAAACCCGGAGGTAGACCGGCGCGGGATGGAAAAAAGAGACAGAAAATAGCAGGATCAGGAGGACCTTTCCTCAATAGGAAAAGGCAACCTCAGCTTTATTGCACAGTTTTATATACAGTAGCTTGAAGGCATGATTTTGTCATAATTGCATAACTTGATTAAAAACAGCCTAAGAGCAGAATAGCATTCTCAGCAGTCTGAGATGACCAAAAGGGCAGGTCTCCATTTTAATCTGGTTTAGGAACCAGCCATAACAGGAAACCGCTGGGTCCAGGTTGCATTGGGTCCTTGACTCCGATGCGGTTCCTCAAAACTGGGGGACCTTGCCTCCCAGGAAATTAACTCCCAACACATGACCAATGACAAACTTAATTGAGAAGTATTTGCCTTGAAGCATATAAAGCAATAGTTAACAGGTAAAATTATAGAATTTCAATCAGTGGTAAATTATGCCCTTTAGGTACCTTAATAGTTTTTGTAATATAAAGAATATTAAATAACTTATTTTAAAGAAAATACATGAATAGAAATTTAAATAAGCCTCCTTTTGTATCATATATGTAACATTACCATTTAATTAGGAATTATATATATACTTAGTGAATCATCTGAACTATATAAGAAGTGTAAGTTTTAGTAACTTACTGAACTATGTTAAAATCTTGCTTCTAGCACTTACTATGTTTATGGTGTTGGGTAATTATTTAAATATTAATCTTTTGTCTTCTGTCTGATAAATGGAAGGAGATAATATGTACTATTCAAGGTTTCTAAACGGATGAAAGAGATAGTTTATGTAAAGCATGCAGGCCAGCCTATTGGAAGTTCTCAGAAAGAACTAAATGAGAGAGAAAACATTCACTGCATAGTTTGCACTTAATATTGATCCAAGTGATCTTTAGAAAATTAAATTGATCATCAGAATAACCCACAACTTCTGACACTTCAGTGGTTTTAGAACGTGGGGATAGATGGGATTTAAAAATTCAATGAAAAAAATTGGAAGGTTAAGATAATTTAGAAATGAGATCAAGAAAAATAATGTTTCTTTCCTTTTCATATTGGGATAAATAAAAGATGCTGAAGTCGTCCCTTTTCCTCGTGCAGAACACTGAACTACTTCAAGAGCACCTTTTATGACTTAGTCATATATTTCTTTCATTTATGTTTACAATTTCTGGGGCACTAAAGGTCTGGATATATAGCAGTCAAGATTTCCAGATCCTGAAGATTCATCGCCTTAGGATACTATGTGCCACATAACACAGAAATCGTTTCTAAATTCAAACCAGCACCTAAAATTGCCATGTTTCCATGAATGCACTGATTTTTTTTCCTTATCACCTGTCATTTGTGAAGTGCCTACTATTTGTAAGATACTGTATCATGTGTGTACAATTCCTGTATCAGTTTTATCACATTTATCTTCCACGTATATACTTTAAATAGTAAGTGCGTGTATAAGAAGTAAAGCTAAATTGTTTAGAGTTCCCCATTTAGTAAAAGCCAAAACAAAATACAAGCCTTTTCCCAAAGTCTAGACTATTTATTTCCATTATTCCAAGTATATAAATCAAATGTAAATTTTCTATAATAAAAATGATCCTTTTCTCTAGTCTAAAAAAAGACATTACTATGCACCCAAATATTATCAAATAAAAATCTTAGACACACTAAAACCTACTTTTCTTTCTATGCTCAAGACGCTCAAATCTTCTTTATGGGCTGATCTTGATATTTTTACTTTCTTAGTGACTCTGAAACTTGTTCTCTTGTTTTTCTATCTACTGCTTTGTGGCTAGATCATGGTCAGTATTTCTTGATTAATGTATTACTAGAACTGTCTAATTGCCTTTTCCACTTCTAATAGGACACTGCTTCACTTGATTCTTCACATTTACATTAAAATCATCTTTGTAAAAAACAAACATAAGTCCATTGTTTTAAACCATGTGACTAATCCTAATTTCATTGATTTTAGAATCTGGAGAGTAATATCACTCTGGCTGGTGTCTTGAATCCTAAGTCTACGTGATACAGTCTCAGGGATAAGTTAGCTCAAAATATAATTCCATAAAGCAGTTTAGAGTCTCTGTTCATGCTGGTTCATCCACCCACAGTGTAGATTCTTACTGGCACAATGTACTTCAATTTCAATATTGAACTCAAGTGTTCTATTATTTTTCTAACATTTCTATTTCTATGTATCAAAAGTCACACTGCACAATAAGTTCTGGGTTGCAAAAGAGGATTCATATTTTGCACCTGTCATTTTTTACCCACACATTAGACAAAACTATCACAAGTGCTAAAGTCTTCTATTTTTATGAATATTTCTTTGCTTCATCTTTGGCCTCAAGAGGAAGTGATCATTCACTACTACTTGCCTTTTAAATTTCTGTCATTTTTTGGCTGGGCCAATTGGCTCATCTGGGACGTGCGTGTGATTGAACTCTTCAGGTCCAGAGTTCAAGATCAGCCAGAGCAAGAGTGAGATGCTACCTCTACAACAACAACAAAAAATAGAAAAGCTTTGGAGACTAAGATAGATGGATTGCTTGAGCTCACAGGTTTGAGACCAGTCTGAGCCTGAGTGAGACCTGGACTCTAAAAATAGCCAGGAATTGTGATGGGTGCCTGTAGTACCAGTTACTTGGGAGGTTGAAGCAAGAGAATCACTTAAGTCCAGGAGTTTGAGGTTGTGAGCTATGATGCCATGGTACTCTCCCAAGGAAGACAAAATGAGACTCTGACTCAAAAGAAAAAAGAAAAGGGGAAAGAAAGAAAAGAAAAACTAGTTGGACACCATGGCACAGCAGGCTGAGGCAAGAGGATTGCTTGATAGGACACTATACCCAGGCAACAGAGTGAGACTGATACTGATAAGGACACACACACATACTATACATAAAATATAATTTGGGGCAAAACCAATTGTACATTTCTTGAAAGGATAATTTATTTTTCTGTAGATATATGATAATCTCATAAAATAGTATTAATTAAATGGTGTTAGGTAAATGAATGTGCACATTTTCATTCTAGGTCAACCTTATTTTTTCATTCTTCCTGTAGTAATTATTATCAACTTTATCTCTATTTCTTGGGAAAATTTGTATATACAGTCCTTTTTTTTTTTGAGACAGAGTTTCACTATGTCACCCTCAGTAGAGTGCTATAGCATCACAGCTCACAGCAACCTCAAACTCTTGCGCTTAAGCAATTCTCTTGCCTCAGCCTCTCAAATAGCTGGACTATAGATGCCCACCACAATACCTGCCTATGTATATACGATCTTTATTGCAAAATTATTGTTAGCTGTTAAGGAGGCCATAAAGATGAATGTATCTTGTATCCTTTATTTAATATTTATATTATAAAATTAAGATACAGATATGTCTACAACCCTGTACAATATAGCTGGTATAGATTGTAGATAAATAAAATTATTACCAGTAGTAAAAATAAGTTTAGATTATGTGGTAGGAGATAGAGAGAAGTGGTATTAATCAGTCTTCTCCAGAGAAACGAAACAAGTATGACATATAAAGAAATAAAAGGAGATTAATAAAAGAATTAACTCATACGATTATAGTGGTCAAGAAATCTCCAAACTGGAGAACCGGGAAAGCCACTGATGTGATTCAACTGAGTCTGAAGGCTCAAGACCCAGAGGTGCTAATAGTATGATTGTCAGTTCAAAGGCCAAAGATAGAAAAATCAGGTCCCTTCTGGCAAATATATTGAAGTTCAAAGGATAGCCAGTGTCCAGAGAACCAAGAGATTTAATGTTCAAAAGTAGTAAAATATGGATGCCCCAGTTCCAGAAGAGAGGGAAAGAAGTCATGCTATCTCTTTCTGTTTGTTCTTTGTGGGTGGGCCCTCAGTGGAGTGAACAATTTTCACCCACATTAGTTATGGCCAGAGCATCTTCACTCAGTCTACTAATTAAAATGCTAATCTCTTCCAGAAATGCACTCACAGACATATACAGAAATAATGTTTTAGCAGCTATCTGGGTATCTTTAACCCAGTCAAGCTGGCACACAATATAAATCATCCCTGAAGTGAAGATAGATCTGTTAAAAATGTTACAATGTACACTGAGTTGAAAAACAAGTAGGCCAGTTAGAAACATAAGGAGAATAACACAAAAAAGTCAGAGTGAAGTTAAAAAAAAATGGAGTTCCAAAATATTTAGTAAGAATCAGTGGGAATCTAATGCAGTAAAATGGAAGATAAGTGTCACAAGTCTCTAAAGCTAACTCTTAGAATAGCTTGTAGGTTAAGGAGGTTAGGCATAGTTTTGAACATATCATAGGCCACCAATGCTATTGCTAAAAAATGTGAGTGTAGTAACTGTATTTCTAGTTTGGAATTAAACAATCTGATGGCAGTGGATAGAGGAAAATAAAGAGAAAGAAGTTCAACAGTCCATTATGGAATTATTGCAGTAGATGAGTTGAGGATTATTTGGAGCCAAGACTTAAGTGGCATGGCAGTAATGCAAATAAAATAAGTAAGACAATAGTAGAAAATTACTTTAATGGAATTAATATATTTTGAATAAACACTGAGTATATAAAGTGAGAATGAAGATATAATCAACTTAAGCTTTGCAATTAATGTTTGATCCCCTATAGCCTAGACAGAATATTAACTATGGGTTAAAGGTGGGAAGGTAACTGTTCTTATCCAGACAAGGTGTAAAAAATGATTATTGAGATAGAATAATAAACCAAGATTTTAAAATTTGGGATCATAGTTTGAATACAATGCTCGTGTCTAATAAAATCAAAATGTGTTCATTGATAATCAGTTTGAAACCTACAAATTTAATGGTACAACTTGTAATTATAGGATTTTGATAAGCTTTTCTATCTACACATTTCTTTAATTAAACAGAAATTTCAGAAGATGAATTTGAAGCTCTACCATGAAAAATGAGACCAGTGACAGTTAAGATTCATAAACATGTTGCACATAAAATGTATTAATAATTTTTGGGGAAAATATATGAAAATATGAATAGAAACATTTATAAGAAACCTGAAAATCTTTGCCTAGAAATGCCAATGTAACCTATTTAATAAATACTAAACTGGAAGAGGTTACATGAAGTTGAAATACTACCTGGCCTGGAATGAAGAGTTAAGGCCTTTCCAAAATCTTTCCTCACAAAAGATGACAAATTTTTAGGCATTCTATTCTGTTTCCATGAATATTCCCCCAGACAACTACAATTTTCCAAGACATGTTTGTTCTCAGCCCATCATTACTAATAACTGGTAATTTCCGCTTCCCATTTATACATCAACGCATATACACACGCACACCCACCCTCCATCACAGCTGTGGTTCACCTTTTCTTTGTGATCCATGTGTTTGTAACTTATACTGTCTCTGCAATGAACCTGACTGCCATTATCACCCATTTTCTAACAGTACATAGAACTGCTTATGAGTTGGTCTATTTTCTGGCGATCTTCCTGTACAGACTCCTACAGTGGAATGTGTTGCTACTGTGAACTGAAAAGACCCAAACACACGTTCACTTCTGGGTCACTTGGGTCTGTAGGTAGAATATCAACATGTAAGTAACATGCAAGAAGCTAACATTCCATGTGGAATTCAACATTTTTGACATTGCCATTGATACATTTTTCTTACAGGTTAGTTGAAACAAGTAATCATATAGTCACTATTTCAATGTAATTGAGGATAGTAATTTCCCAATAAAAAGGCTAATTTTCCCAGCTGCCTTTGTCAAAAGTATGGTCAGGTGACAAACTTCTGGCCAATATGGGAGAAGAACAAAGGTGGAACTTGAAGGATGCTTCCTTGAAAGGGAACCTCAGACTCCCAACCCCTTCCTGCTGAGCAGTGGAGCTTCTGCTGAAGAGAACAAAGGCAAATATGATCAGAGGATAAACACTAAGCAGATCCTGAAGATTCTACACCTTTGCTATTCACATATTTACACATATCCATTTTCTATTAAAAAAACATTTTTAATATCAGTCAAACCAAGGGAATAATTCCCCTCAAATCTCCCTCAGATCAAATTTGGTTATGTAGTCATAGAGTCATCAGAAATGTATGTGAAGTATGGTTCATCCAGACATCAGTAGCTAATAAATTAAAAATTATGTGTATGTGTC
>NW_003852431.1:3160975-3162654 GCF_000181295.1 Otolemur garnettii
TTGATAGGCTATTATCTGCAATGCTTACGTGTGATCTAGACTTGGAAAATGCATACTTCCTAGAGCAACGACTATGGGAAGACTAGAGATTTCTTTGTGAGTGTTCAAGGTGCATCTAAAACTCTGCTGGTAATATAGTTACGGTAACAGCTATCTTGTTACCTCAGAAACATAACTGAGTTCCTATTTGTTAGCTTCAAGTCAGTTCCACATGAAAATCGCAACCAATGACTTCAAGCTTCAATTCTCTTGTATTTTAGATGGTGTCTCAGTGCCCTGCACACATCCTGAGTTATAAATGATGAGCCACTCTCTTAAGGACTGGAAGGGACAGCTACACACTTAATCTGATTTACTCTGAGTACTAGATTACATTGACTTCCATAAACCATTTAATATAAAGCAAGAAAACTTTTATTTGCTTTATTTCTCCCATGAGAAAATAAAACTCAGTGAAAATTGCCTCAACTTCTATTGAAGCATAGTTATGCAGCTACTATTCATTACTGCTTTTATAATTCAGAATACACCTGCAATTGGCTTTTAAGACCCCAGATAATTCAAATCACGTAACTTTTAGGCAGCTTCAGCTGTAAGACTGATAATCTCTTTAGCTTTATATTTTTCCATTTTTGCTTAAAGAAAGAATGCCTCTAGTTTCTTTGAAATATCACTCTCTTCGGAATATTTCCGAAAGCTATAGGAAACAGCCTAAAAGTACCGATATTACAAGTTTTTCCTTCCATTTCCCTAATGGTCTTGGCACATAATCTGCCTTCCAAATTATAGCAGGAAACAATTTAATCACTGATCTGGCCACTGAATATTGTGCATCAGACGTTAGTTCGCCACCAATATCTGAGTTTTTCACACCTACCCTTTTTAGCCCCACCACCTAATGTAGTCATTCTCGGTTTTCTTGCTTTTAATTAGTTATGTATTTACTTCCTCATTTTTTAATTTTTAACATTAATGTGTGTACAGATCATCTATAGATTCTGCAGGCTCTAAACCAGAAAGTCTGGTATGGATTCTGGGATTTAACATTTTTAATAAGCTCTCAGTCAATATCAGAACTGCTAGTCCAGGATCACACTTTAATTAGCAAGATTAGTGTACCACTCTACTTCTATCTATTAATTACTGTCTTATCAGTGTTCTCAATTAAAAACAGCCAAATTTGCTCTGGTAGTTTAAACCGAAAGGAATTAATGACTGAAGCTCACTCCTGGGAAGATCTGGAGGGCTGAATCAATACACAATAGTGTGAGACTCCAAAAACAGATCCCCAAACCTCCTGGAGGCCTTGGTCATAGAAGGAGTTGCTGTTGTTGCCAATATAAAGCAGAATATTAAGTTTTTCACCATAAACACTGTTTTCAAACTTGGTGCCTCATCAAACAACAAAAATCTGCTACCATAGGTCCTTGCTTCTGTAAAAACTTTGGCTATTCCAAAACTCAGTAAAATGGATTTTCTATTCCCTGCTCTTCTTAGCACTGTACTCAGTAATAACTCCAGACTTCATGAGAGTTTATTTCACTGGCAGAACTACAATAGCTCATCGTTCTAAATAGCCATAACACCTCAATAGCAAAGAGAGTATAATATATAGTTTGTAACTTTCTACTTTGTTCTTACTAGAAGGTTGGTATGGGGAGATAGAACAGATAATCCAC
>NW_003852431.1:3166444-3167224 GCF_000181295.1 Otolemur garnettii
TTTTTTTTTTTAAACCAAGGACAATGAATTCTAAAGTTGAAAGGACAAAAAGAGCATTCTGTTCATCATTTTATTTTAAATGAAAAAGCAAGTTCAAAAGGGAAGTTCAAGTGTTCATCCAAGTCATACAAGTGTTTTTAAAAAGATCCATACAAAAGTAGAAAGTTTGGACAGTAGTGAATCCAGAGAAGTCAAAAGCAGGTAGCTGAGTGGAAGCACTTAAGGTGCATATCACCTCCACGGAGACTACCTGTGACTGCAAGAAAGAAAGATAACAATGATCAGGTACAGAGTGACTACTCTGAAGGTGTCTGTGGCTATGGGGAAGGGAGATTCCTCCTCTAATCAGGAGGCCCACCCACAAGTGAGCAATTGGGGAACAAAGAACTTAATCATCTTACCCTAGGGAGGGAGAAGTAAGGGCAGAGTTCTCTTGCACCTGGAAGTTTCCACCTCTGAGGCTAGTCCTCATCTTGCCTGGTACAGAAGTGAAAAAATATTCTCTCCACAATCTTGAGTCCACAGCTCATCCTTTCCCCTATCTGGTTGCCTGATGGACTTCCCCCAGCAGAGGCTGGAGTCTTTGGCAAGTATCCTAAAGGCTCCTGCATAGTGTGGTAGTGTGGGCCATTTATGCCAGCAGCAAACCATAAAAGATCAAACCAAATATCTGTTGTCTCTGAGAAACACACCTAATCTCAAAGGATACTAAAAAGACTGAGAGTGAAGAGGTGGAAAACAATCTAGGCAAACAGAAATCAGGAGAAACCAGAGTTGCAA
>NW_003852431.1:3168250-3169459 GCF_000181295.1 Otolemur garnettii
TGTAGAGGAAGTGGACCAATGTCTGGAATCATGGCATGTTCCTAAAACTCAACCAGAAAGAATTAGACATTTTGAACAGACTTATATCAAGCACTAAAATTGCATCAACAATAGAATATTTTCCAAAAAAGAAAAGCACTGAACCAGATACTTTCGACAGGAATTCTATCCAACCTTCAAAGAGGAACTAGTAGCTATTTTTCATAACTTATTCCAAAACATAAAGAAAGAAGAAATTCTCCCCAGCACATTTTATGAAGCAAATCTCACCATGATTCCAAAACCAGGCAAGGACCAAACTAAAAAAGAAAACTGTAGGTCATTATCTTTAATTAACATTAATGCAAAGATATTCAATAACATCTTAGCAAATGAGTACAGCTACATAACAATAAAGGTATACATTATGATCAAGCAGGATTTATCTCAGGTATGTAAGGTTGATGCCACATGAGTAAATCCATAACTGTGATTCACCACATAAAGAAAATAAAAAACAGAGACATGTGCTTGTCTCAATAAATGCAGAAAAGGCTTTTGATAATACCTAGCATCCTTTTTAAATAAGGACGCTTAAGAAAAGAAGCCTAAGTGAGACATCTCTTAAACTGATTGAGGACATGTACAACAAACCCACAGCCAATATCATACTGAATGGAGTAAAAGTGAAATCATTCACACTCAGAACTGGAACTATATAAGGATGTCCACTGTAACCGCTATTATACAACATATTGATGAAAGTCCTAGACATTGCAATCAGACAACAGAACAATATCAAGGGTTTTCAAATATGAACAGAGGAGGTCAAACTTTCACTCTTTCTGGATGACATAATCTTATACCTGGAAAACCTCAGGGACTCAACTACAAAGCTCTTAGAAGTGATCAAAGAATATAGCAGTGTCTCAGGATACAACTTCAATGCCCGCAAATTATTAGCCTTCATTTGTTCCAATAATAGTCAAGCTGAGAATAAAATCAAAGACTCTATACCTTTTACAATAGCTCCAAAGAAAGGGAAATACCAGAGAATAGATCTTACAAAGGATATGAAAATTTTCTATAAACAGAACTATGAATCCCTGAGAAAAGAAACAGAAGAAAACATTATAAAATTAAAGAACATATCATGGTAATGGCTGGGAAAAATAAACATTATTGAAATGTCCATACTACCCAAAGCAATCTACAAATTTAATGCAATCC
>NW_003852431.1:3170046-3171657 GCF_000181295.1 Otolemur garnettii
TTCAGGCACAAAGCCTGGAGGAACAATTTATTAAATGAGGAAAAGGATATCTATTTAAATGTTGCTGGGAGAACTGGTTAGCCACATGTAGGAGACAGAAACTGGATCTGCACCTCTTATACAAAACTTTACTGTCACTGGATAAAGGATTTAAATTTAAGACATGAAACAACAAAAGTTCTAGAAGATAGTGTGAGGAAAACACTTGACAATACTGGCCTTGGAAAAGATTTTATGAAGAAAAACACCCTGGCAATTGCAGAAACATCAAAAAATAAATAGGACCTGATCAAGCTGAAATGCTTCTACACAGCTGACAATACCACAACTAAACAGACAATTTTCAGAATTGGACAAGATTTTTGCATATTAAAAATCTGACAAAGGCCTAACAACTAGGATCTATACAGAACTCAAATTAATCCAAAATAAATAAGCAAACAACCCCATTTATAAATGGGCAAGAGACTTGAACACAAGCTTCTCTGAAGATGACAGACCAATGACCAACAAACACATGAACAAATGCTCATTGTGTCTAGTTATCCGAGCAATGCAAATCAAAATGACTCTGAGACATCACTTAATACCAGTGACATTAGCCCACATCACAAAGTCCCAAATATGCAGATGTTGGTGTGGAGGTGTGGAGGTGGAGAGAAAGGAACACTTCCACACTGCTGGTGGGATTGCAAACACACAACATTTATGAAAAGAAATATGGAGAATTCTTAAATAAGTAAAAGTCAACCTTCCATTTGATCCAGCAATTCTGTTACTAGGTATCTAACCAGAAGAACAAAAATTATTTTGCCACAGACATTTGCACCAGAGTGTTTATTGCAGCTCAATTCACAATTGCCAAGTTATGGAAACAACCAAAGTACCGATCAACCTGTGAATAGATGAACAAACTGTGGCATGTGTATACCATGGAGACTTTACATCTTTTGTATTTACCTGGATGGAGTTGAAATATTTCTTCTTAGCAAAGTATATCAATAATGGAAAAAAAACAAAACCAAAAACAAAAAAACTAATGTACTCAACACTAATATGAAACCAATATATAGACAATTACATGCCCTCACAAATGTTGAAATACAAATATAGTTTACAAAGGGGAGGGGGAAGGAGGTAGATGAGAGAGAGAAGCAGGGAGGGCATTTGACAGGGGTCTCATCTAAAGCGTGCAATGTGAGGGTATTCAGCATGCCCTCTGTGTGAAGGGGTCAACGAAAACTTGAATTTTATCTTATAATTGAAATCAGTGTAACCTAAATATTTGTATCTCATCTTAATTTAAAATACAAAAAAAAAAAAAAAAGAATTAAACATTGGGCTGTAATGCCAGAAGTTCAATGAACCCCAAAGAGGTTAAACCTATAAAAAAAAAAAAAAAAAAAAAAAGAATCCATAAGAGAAGGGATCAAAAATATGCAAAATGCCTACCTCGTCAAAGGTGCCATGGTGTGGGACTTTGTGTTTACAGATAATGTTGGCCACATTTTCCAAATGAATTAACAGTTTCAGATCAACTGCCCAGTATTATGCAACTATTAACGAGTAGGCTAACGATCTGGACTGTGGTCCTTAATTTCCAAACCATCT
>NW_003852431.1:3172367-3173278 GCF_000181295.1 Otolemur garnettii
TCATTTACCTCATCAGAACTTTTTATTCTTTTTATTATTACATTCCTTAGACATATACATTTGTTATGGTTTATATATTTGTATATATGTACATAGTGTCTCTTTTCATATAAGAATTTGAGTGAAATGAATGCAGAGGTCTTTTTTTATTTGTTATCATAAAGGTTGGCACAAAGCTTAATAAACAAATAATAAAATGATGCAAAATTACTAATTACAGAGGATATAAAAAAGAAGTCTAAGCAATCATTCTTAATCAGAAGAGGCTTGGATAGTGATGAATATATGAAAATTCATAAGAAATTAAGGTTATACAGTAAGAGAAACAAAATAACATTTAGAGCTTTCAAAACAGTTCAAGGAATTAAAAAAATAGAAAACAGAAGAACAATTCAGGAAGCTAAAAAATGAAAAGGAAAACAGGCTAACTTGCTATGAAATTAAGTAAAACATAAGTGGCTAAGAGTGATGAGATAGAAAAGTGTAAAATTACTCTCTCCGGGCTCCATTCGCTAAGAGCAACTGGGAAGTTAAGACAAGCCACGGTTAGGTGAATAGTGACATTAGATGGATGGACTGTATTTAAGACACCTAATCTCTCATATATTCTAGGTCTGGAAAGAAACAAATATACACTAAAGAAAAGATAGTCTAAATGAGAAAAATTTCAAAGTGGCTCTTTAAAACCTGCAAATATATGTATATAAATGCTAGATTTTAATCTCTCTTTTTAAGAGTCTTAAATGATATATTTTCACTGCCAATTATTTCATTTTAACATCGACTTCCTTAAATCTTAGGGAGAATTATAATTAGATGATGGTCCAGATCCAAGATCCATATACTTCACTTCCAAAACTCTTTACCTAGTGAAATATATTATTTTTCCTTTTATTTTCCTATGTCTTCTA
>NW_003852431.1:3174091-3175027 GCF_000181295.1 Otolemur garnettii
TATTTATTCACTATATATTATTTATCATTGTTGGATTTGGTGGCCATGTAATGCACCCCTCAGATTCCTAACTGCAGAGACTGTGAGGGCTGTTATCTCATGCTGAATCCCACTTCCATGTTTGTAGCAGGGCAATGCCTCTCATGGATGTTCCCAGCCAATGTCTCTAAAGGGTCGTGATCCCCAATCACGTCCAAATGTGGGAGATAATTAGTCCCTTGATGGAAAAACGTGGCTCAAGAGATCCTCATGCACCTTGCCAAACTTTCTTAGAATTGCAGTGCAATCAAGGCTCTCCCACGTAATCTTCCTTCCCTCTCTCTTCTGGGAGGATCCGATTTGTGTTATACTTCTCCACTTGTTGTTCTGGGGTCTTTATGAATCTCACTTCACAGGCTTTTTTCCTAATCTCTTGAATATCTATTCCCATCTTGGCATCTGCTTCACAGGGGACATGAACTGCCACATTGGGCTTAAACCCTTTGTGTTGTCAACATCAACAATCACTGCCTTGACTACAGTGAGCAAATAAAACATAAAATTTTACATAGCTGTTTTCATGTAAAAGATACCTTCCAGATGTCTAGTTAACATCATGGATACAAAGATTTGTTTTAGCTCTCTACTGAAATTCTATGCTGGTGACAGTTGACTTAAAGACATAAATAATTACATAAAATTACAGAATGAGTGATGAGGTAATAGCAGATGAGAGATGTCAACAAATTTCCTGTTTTGGAAATTATAAAGCAAGTAGGGAGTGGTAAATTAATCAACGGAGTAAAGAAAGCAGAATGAAGTGAAGCTTTGAAGAGATGTCAATGAAAGCAGTTTCTGTACTTTAGAGTCTGTCTAGAAGAGGGCGTTGACAATAGTACCTGTTTTTTAATACTTTCAGAGAGAAATGTGCTAATGCATGTCAATCAGAATGTAGAG
>NW_003852431.1:3176015-3177146 GCF_000181295.1 Otolemur garnettii
CTCCTAGTGTCATCTGTTTCTCAATAGACACCCCTGAATAAAGCATCTGTTCCCCTTCTTCCTTTTCCCTACCTAACAAAATGTTATTAACACCACCCTTCAGTTCTAATTCAAATGTCCTTTGGAAGGACGTTTTCCAAAGTTTATGTTTTCTTACTTTATAAATAATCATTTCTGAAATCATTCAGAGTAACAGAAACAGGACTGATGTATTTTTTCATCTGATGAGAAAACAATGAATGCTATTGGTAACGCATGATCCGTGCCCAGTAGCGGTGAGCATGCCTGTACTATTTTAGGGAAGGATTATTTATTCCTTAACCATATAAAAATTATTGCTTATATACATTTGATCCCCACAAGCCCCCCAATATGCAGTTATCCCAAATACCTTATCTAATAAACACATTCTTCTTATACATCTATCTGGACTTGTGGATTGCCAGTTGAAGTCTTTACAAAGCATATCAAACCACATTCTTACTCTCTTTCTCCATGCAATGAAACCCAGAGTTCTACTGAGATTTCGTTCAGAGTTCTTAGTTCATTCTCTTCTCTATTTTGGGGTCCTCTTCAGCATGGAATGCATACGTAAATGTCTTATGAATCTTTTCTTATGTGGTCATAGAGTACAGTAAGTGGTCTAAGAACGCATGAGCTATTCAGACTCTGTAAAACTACCTCCCTCCTGAGCAGATGTGCGACAGGCCCATACTAAAGATTCAAAACATTTAAGGTCAACAAAATAAGAAGCTTAATTTTCTCTCTGACTTTGGCTTTGTCCTTCTCAGTGTGGTCTGTTACTGCTCAAATAATTTTTAAAGTACAAATCAAATTTTCTCCTTTTCATGTTTCAACATTAATAAACTTCCCAAAGATCTGAAGTGCTATTTCACAAGCAATGGGATGTTTCCAAGTAAACAACAGGGCCTGGTAGACATACAAACACTTGGGTATTAAACAGACCTGCTAGCTCAGAATTGCTGGGATTGGATTTCCAGAATTTGAATTTTAACAAACTCTCCCAAGCTATCTTTGCCTTCTGAATTAGGAGTACCACTGACTCACAGAAACATGTTAAGCTGGTTAACATGTAATAATGTGAGTCATGCCTTTGGCCCCTCAATTTCC
>NW_003852431.1:3177711-3178496 GCF_000181295.1 Otolemur garnettii
GCCTTAGCCACTTGAGCCACAGGCGCCGAGCCAGTGCTATCTCTTTAGAAAGCTGGTCTAGTGTCTTATAAACCTCCTTAGAGTGGATCATTCTTAGGGTCCTTTTACAAGTTATTATAGTGGCATGGGGTTCTCACGGGGTATTCTAAGTTGTATCTATTTCTTTTTCTAGATTCTGGATGCCTTAAATCCAGATCCCATGTCTATCCTTCTCTTTAATATAAATCCATAACACACCTAAAACTTTAATACACCTTCCATGAATAAGTCATAGATGATTTTATGCAAATGTATTATGTTTGGTTATTCATACATTACTTTTCTTTTCTTCAATGATATTCTTTGAACACAAATTTCTTCATGGAGTGCAATTCTAACATTCTTATAAAATGACATATTTTCATGAAAAAGATAAGAGGATATGGATTTTCCTCATTAATTCACTAGCATCAACAGATTAAAGACCAAATTAGAAGTAAAGAACAAATATGGCAAAGCAAGTCAAGATACATTAGTTACATGTTTTCTATGTAAGAGGAAAGCTGCTTAAGCTCATTCTAGGCTAAGATTAATATTAAATATGTTCCTTAGTTAATAAGGCAAAGTAATACATTTGTTTATTCATCTATTGTCTTAAACTCTTGTACAAAGTACTTCTAACTTTTCCTTATAGAGAAAATAAGCCACTGCTTCAGCAGTTTAAGTATCAGATTAGCACCTGCTTTAAGAATTTAGAAGGCTCTAATTGACCTGAAAACAGCCCAACATGAGCAGCAGGCATGGTG
>NW_003852431.1:3178555-3179859 GCF_000181295.1 Otolemur garnettii
GAAGTCACTAGGGTATCATCAAGACTTTTTGTTGATGATACTGTGTCTGTGGCACTAGGGAAAATCTGGCTCATCTTGTTAGTAGCAGAAATAATGTAATTTAAGTGAGCTGCCAGGATAATTAGAGCAGGTGAACAGTAGACAGAAATAATGCCCTGAAGAGAAGAAAGAAAATGCTTAAATTCTTTTTCACTTTATTTGAGTGCTACTAAATGCGATGGGTATCTGTTTGCTTCTGTGTCTCTGTCAATCCTGAGTAGCAAATTAGGCATTTGGGAAGACATTAACTCTTCGAAGCCACTTGGAAACTATTTAGTGCATTTCTGAGCGGTGCTAATTGACAGAGTTGTAAATGAAAACATCTCAAAAATGTGATATTTAGCTCTACCAAATCAGGAATTTTAGCAAATCACAGGAGAATGATTCATTGTCATCCTTTTTAGAAAGAAAGACAATTCCAAATTGCTATTGTTTTTAATTAAATGAGGACAATGAGTCAGTGGTTTCTTATATTTGGGGGAATTTAGACTAAGTATGTGTTATAGTTTTCTAAACTAGAGAATTTACTTTCAAAATCTTATTAACTCCCAAATCCATAAGGATAAAACATTTGAAGGATTTGGTTGGATTTCCAAGGACATTTGGCTATGTATTGTTTGAGCAATACTATTTTCAATAATTCTCTAATGTAAAAATCAAATAAATGTTTCACAAAGTCTAGCCCATTCACTCCATAAAGAATACATTTTATGCATTTATATCCCTATACTTAAAAAAAAATTTTATTTCCCTTAATAGAAAGTTTCAGACCCCTTTTTCTAAGGAAGATTGGGATCTATACAATCTCTTATCTTTGGCTCATAGTAACTAGACAATTTATTTTTATTTTTATTGGAAAAATAAAATAATAATAATTAGGGCAGTGAAACTGTCCTATGTCCTTAAGTAAAGGGTGGATAAAATACATTAAACACTTTCAAAATCTATATAACTTCACAGCAAATGAGTAAACCTTAATACATACGAATTAAAAAGAAAACTCATACAGGAGATCGAGATCTTCCTGCAGAATATAA
This sequence comes from Otolemur garnettii, assembly GCF_000181295.1. Taxonomy (NCBI): domain Eukaryota; kingdom Metazoa; phylum Chordata; class Mammalia; order Primates; family Galagidae; genus Otolemur; species Otolemur garnettii. The sequence goes on from NW_003852431.1 coordinate 3,179,632, forward strand.
CATAATAATCTAATTGTAATATTATTATATGAGCTATTCTCACTGAGGAAATAAAAGAAAAGATACTGATTTAAATAAATTTGAAAATGAGTGGAGTCTAAAAGATTAAAAGTCCACAGAACTTCATACGAGGTCTGTACTCTAATTGATAAAATAGTCTCCATTGGGAGTACGGGTCAACAATTGTTATACCACCATTTAAGTGATTACTAGAATTGAAAAAATAAT
>NW_003852431.1:3180511-3227264 GCF_000181295.1 Otolemur garnettii
GCTGAGCCTCTTAGTTGATTCTTAATATTATTCTTCAATAATAGGAGCTGAACCTCCTTCAAAAAATAGGTGATTGTAGGACAAGGGCAGGAAGCATACAAAAATGAGCCTGGAAAAGCTTATAGTGACAGAAAGTAAAGAAGTTTCTAAAAACAAATCAAAACATGCGAAAATAGTAATTCGTCAAAAGGACATAGGAGCCAAATGGTAGAGCCCCCAGTAGCAAAAGCTGAAATAATGTGTTCAACAAAATAAAGCAGTATTGGATTATACCTCAAAGTACAAAATAAATATTCATGATTCCACACTAATATAAAACAGTGATTATCAAAAATAAATAAATTATGATGAGATGATAAATAATCCAAAGAAAATGATTCCAAAAAATCACACAGATACTTCATTCTGAGGAGTGGGAAAAAAATTGTCAGTCTTTAAGGGTCAGCTAAACATAGTGACCTTTTTTTGATAGAGTACATTATGGAAAAGGTGATATAATAATTTTAAAGTGGAGAAATATGGAAAGCATCATTTGAACAAAGTCAAGGTCCACATCAGAAGTTGTAAGTAATGCAGAGAGTATGTATCTTTGTTATGATAGGATGAAAATGGCAATGGAAGTCTGCTGTGATCCCCCCAACATATATAAAACTCCAATCTAATTATGTGACAAACATCAGACAAATTACAAGAGAGGAGCATCCTCTAAGATATTTGACCAGCTAATTCTCAAAACTACTGAAGGCATCAATATAAAAGTCTGAGAAACTGTCACAGATAAGAGGTGCCGAAGAAATGTAGTATTTGCGTTCAGTTCCTAAATAGTAAAAAGAATATTAGGTAAAAATCAAAAAAATCTGGATGAAGCATGATGGCCTTTATATGATAAAGATTTATTGGCATTATTTTATTAATTTTAATAAGCATACTATAGTAAAGCAAGATGCTAAATAGTGGAGAGGGGAGAAGCTGACTATGGGTTTAATAGGTACTATCTTCTCAATTTCTCTGTAAATCTAAAACTTTAACAAAAGTATACTAAAAAAAAAAAAAATCAAGCTGAACAAAACCAATTAACCAAAAAAATGTTGCTGAAAATTATTTGGTTGAACAAACTTGGTTAATAGAAAACATATCTTTGAATATGCACCAACGACATACTATATTTGAAAATCAGTGGTATTATTTCTACTATTAAACATCATGTTCTAAATGCCATTATCTAATTGATTTCTTCTATAATTTTTTTTAAATAACCAGTTTAAAAAGAATGTTTTCTCCTTTTTATTTCAAAATATTAGGCAGCGCCTGTGGCTCAGTGCATAGGACGCCAGCCCCATGTACCAAGGGTGGCAGGTATTCAAACCGGCCCCTGCCAAACTGCAACAAAAAAATAGCCGGGCATTGTGGGGGGCACCTGTAATCACAGCTACTCGGGAGGCTGAGGCAAGAGAACCGCCTAAGCCCAGGGGTTGGAGGTTACTGTGACCAGTGTGACGCGATGGCACTCTACAGAGGGTAAAAGGTGAGACTCTGTCTCTACAAAAATATATATATATTATTATTATTATATATACATATATATATTTATGTATGGGGAACAAATGTTTTTACTTACATGGATTGCTTTTGTAATACTTGAATCACAGCTATAATCATGTCTGGAATGTAAATAGCTTTCCTTATACACATGGGAAAGGTTTTTGCCCTTCCCATTATTACTCCTACCTCCTGCTGGATTTCCGCTGAATTTCACTTCCTCCTGTACATATGTGTGCTCATCAGATAGTTCCAATTTCATAGAAAGTATATGTTGTGCTTTTTTTTTTCATTCTTAGATACTTTACTGAGGATAATAGTCTCCAGTTTCATCTAAATTGTTGCAAAAGACATTAATGTGCTCTTTTTATGGCTAAATAATACTACCGAATATATACTACCACATTTTGTTCATCTACTAATGAATGGGGAGTTGGGTTAATTCCACATCTTTGCAGTGGAAAGAGAACTGTACTGCAATAACATTTGAACGTAGGTGCAGTTTTGATTATATGACTTCTTTTCTTAGGGGTGGATACCGAGAAGTGGAATTGCTAGATGGAATGTCAAGTCTGCTTTTAGTCCTTTCAGGGATATCTATACTGTTTTTCATATTTTTTTTATTAATTTGCAATCCCACCAATAGTGTATAAGTATCCTTTCTCTCTGCATCTATGCCAGCATCAAGTGATTTTGGACTTTTTATAAAAGCCATTCTTGTTGTGAGCTCCCGTTCCCCCGTTCCCCCTGCCTTCTCCCATTCCTCCGCCCTATGGGCAAGCTCCTATTCCCTGCCCTCTCCTGTTCACCTGCCCTATGGGCAACCTCCTGCCCTCTCCACTTTCCTGCTTCTCCCCCCTAGGGCCATTCCAGACTGTTCCCATGCTCTCCAGAATTCAAAGGGGCACGGAAAGTCCCAAGTTCTCAGTAGATGAACAATGGTGGAAAACTCACCAAGGCTTGATTAATTACTGTTGTATAACCATAACCATTGTGATTTGAGACAGATCCATTGACAGCCAAGCTGTAACTCTGCCAATGGCAACATTCCTCATCTCCCCCTGCTCGCTTAAGCTACACAGAAAAAAAAAGGTATAAAAGACAAAAAACCCTGAACTTTAGGGCTGCTTGTCTCAGAACAATCACTCCCTGCGCAATTAACAGCATCTGAGTGGGTTTGAGTTTATTTTTTCATAACCCCAAAGTTATTTCATTCTAACAGGGGTAAGATGATATCTCATTGTGGTTTTAATCTGCATTACTCTGATGATTACTGAAGTTGAGCTTCATATATTTATATATATTTATTAGCCATTTATCTATCCTCCTTTGAAAAGCTTCTGGCTCACATTAGAAGATTTCAACTTATACTTTAATTCATGCCTTTAGTAACTGAAACAGCATGGCATTGTTACAATAATAGAGACATACACCAAAGAAAAAAACATACTAGAAAATTCATATATAAAGCCATCTACCTACAGCCAACTGACCTTTGACAAAGCAGTGATGAAACAAATTGTAGATGATGAAACATCCCATGCTTTATGGAAATGAAGAAAGGTAGAGCTTTTCTCTCCTTAGCACGAGGGGACATGGAGTTGGTTTGATCTTCAAGTCAGACACACAAACATTCTCCACATCAGCAATAAAGCTGCTCCTCTTGCTTTTTTTCCTTGTGTGTTCACTGGATTAGCATGTTCAATGATCTCAAAACTATTTTCTGCACATTCACACTGTGGCTAACCGGTGCAAGGGACCTCACTTTCAGCCTATCTCAGCTTTCCTCAGCCTTTTCTACAAATATTAAGAGCTTCTAGATTTGACTTTAGTGTGAGAAATGTACAGCTCTTCCTTTCACTTAAACACTTAAGAGTCAATTACAGCAGTACGAATGGGCTTATACTTAACATTGTTTTTTCCTCAGGGAGATAAATAACCCCAGGTGAGGCATGAAGATGGGGAAATAGCTAGTCATTGGAGAAGTCAGAACACAAAAGACATTTGTCAATTGAGTTTATCAACTTAAAGGATCACCTTTCATGATGCCCCTAAATTAGAATAGTAACATCAAAGAAGTAGTTATCATAGATCATCATAACCAAAGTAATAATAATAATAATAATGTCTTTGAAGCATTGCAGGATTACCAATATGTGACACAGAGACACAAAGTGAGCACATGCTGTTGGAAAAATGACGGTGATAGATTTGCTCAGTGCAGATTAGACATAAACTTCCCATTTGTAAAAAAACACAAAATCAGTGAAGTGCAATAAAGCAAAGCAGAGACAAGGTTTGACTTGTCTACTTGGAAGAACAGATTACAGGTGACTAGATTTTCAAAGGGTGTTTTATTCCTTCTGGAAAAATTAAGTGTATTTTAGGGAGGATTACCTCCTTCTCAATGTTTTGAAACAGTTTCAGGATTGTTAACAGTTATTCTTTGTAAGTTTATGAAAAGTAGGGTGTGAATCCATCTGATTCTGAGCAATTTTTTTTGGTTATGAGATGTATTTTATTACTGATTCAATCTCACTTGTTTGTTCAAGATTTTTATTTCTTCCTGGTTCAGTCTTGAGAGGTTGTATACTTCTAGAAATTTATCCATTTCCTCTGTTTTCTTGTGTGTTAGTGTATCATTGCTCATAGAAGTCTCTGATAATTTTCAACAATTTTATCATATCAGTTGTAATGTCTGAAGTTAAGCTTCATATATTTATATATATTTATTAGCCATTTATCTATCCTCCTTTGAAAAGCTTCTGGCTCACATTAGAAGATTTCAACTTATACTTAATTCATGCCTTTAGTAACTGAAACAGCATGGTATTGTTACAATAATAGAGACATACACCAAAGAAAAAAACATACTAGAAAATTCATATATAAAGCCATCTACCTACAGCCAACTGACCTTTGACAAAGCAGTGATGAAACAAATTGTAGATGATGAAACATCTACATAAATAGGATGTGCATGCACGGTGATCACTCAGTGGCTCACTCCTGTAATCCTAGTATTCTGGGAGTCTGAGGCCAGATCCCTTGAGTTAAGGAGTTCAAGGCCAGCCTGAGTGAGAGCAAGAAATAGAAAAATTAGCCATTTGTTGTGACAGATGCCTGTAGTCCCAGCCACTCAAGAGGCTAAGGCAGGAGGATGGTTGGAACTCAGGAGTTGTGAGCCAGACTGATGTCTTGCACTCTAGGCAACAGAGTGAGACTCCCTCTAAAAGAGATAAAATAAAGTAAAATAAAATATAAAGTAAAACAAAATAAAATAATTAAGTTTCTCATTATGTTTATTTGGATCTTCTCTCTCCTTTTTTGGTTAGTTGAGCTAGTAATTTTTTTTATCTTTTTGGAATTTTGTTAATCTTTTCAAATAATTAACTTTTCATTTTGCTGATTATTTTAATGTTTGGTCCCAATTTCATTTAGTGTTTCTCTGATCTTTCCTACTTCTTTTCTTCTGCTAGCTATAGAGTTGATTTGTTCCTGTATTTCTAGTTTCTTGAGGTATAATGTTTGGTTGTTAATTTGTCAATTTTTATATGTACTTATTTAACACTATAAACATTCCTTTTAGCAGTCCTTTTGCTGTATCCTAAAGGTTTTAGTATATTGCATCTCTGTTAAATTCATTTTAAAAACCTTTTTTAAACATCTGTTTTATGTTTCTCATGAACTCAAAGATTGTTTAGGATATGTTGTGTAATTTTGATGTATATTTTGACTAGTTGTTTTTTTGTATTAATTTACGGGTTTATTTTGCTGTGGTTTAAAGAAGCTACTTGATATGATTTTACTTTTCTTACTTTTATTAAGATTTAACATATCATCTATCTTTGTAAAATATTTATGCTAACAAGAAGAACAATTTTGTGATTCTTTGATAAAATGTTCTTTAAAGGTCTATTGGGCCATGTTTTTTTTTTTTTTTTTTTTTTTCCTGAATTTCTGTTGAAGTCTAGTGCTTCCTTTTTGTTTTTCTGTCTCATTAATCTATCTAGTGTTGCTAGTGGGATATTGACATTCCCAGGTATTATTGTAGTTCTGGGATTACTTGTTTTTATCTCTTACTTTAGTTCTGGAATTACCTGTTTTATCTCTTACTTTAGTTCTGAGATTACTTGTTTCATCCCTTTACTTTAGTTCCAGGATTACTTGTTTTATCTCTTTGGATACTCCAGGGTTGGGCGAGACTACTATGAGCAGTGATATACTATACATTTATGGGCATCTTATCCTTTTATATGTCCCGTGAAGAAGAGATGCCTGACAGTCCCTGTGGCTGAGATCCAGGGCCTTGTTTCTCAGTTCTGGCTGTAGAGGAACCATTCCTGCTCTAGACTAGGTGGGCAGGCACCAGCCTGAGACTCTCCAAACCAGTGACAGCCACCCCTGCTAGCTGGAAGGTTCCCATGATGTCCCTTATGAGCTAAATCAGAAATGGCATCCTCTGTCAGTGTCCCAGTCTGGGAACATGTGTCGGAACTTCTCCATGCCATTCCTTCTCACGTCTTCTGAATCCTCCCAAGTGAAATACAGGGTGGGGGTTGGTCAAAAACTTTAGCAGGAATGTGCATCATGGAAGCCCTCGCTCTTCCTCTCACACACTGGGGATTCACTGATGGTTTTCCACTGACCTTACATGTAGCCTGATTCCTGCCCTTTCTCTTTACAGTGTCTCATCTTCTTTCATTAATGTTGAACTCCTTGTTCTTTTTTGAGTAAAACTTCACAGTGTAAATCTCCACACGCTATTTTGCTATTTTCAAATAGGTGAGGCATGCTAACAAAACTTTTTTCCACAATCTTGAACAGAAAAAAGAAAATAAATGCTTAAACTAAATATTTAAATGTCAAATTCTGTCATTTTTCTTCCACAACAGAATACTACAAATTGGATAACTTAAACACCAGGGCTTTTTCTCATAGTTCTGGAGGCTAGAATTCCACCATCACGAGCTGGCAGTCTGGGTTTCTTCCTAGGCCTCTCTTCTTAGCTAGATGATCATCTCACTATGTCCTCAGATGGTCTTTCGTCTGTGCTCACACAGTTGTAGTGTTTCTTCCCCTTCTTACAAAAACAGAAGTCATACTGAATGAGGGTTTATGGTAACAACCTCACTTTAGGTCAATTACTTGTTAGTGACCCTATATCCAAATTGGTCACATTCTGAGGTACTACAGATCACAGCTTCAACATATGAATTTTAAGAGACACAATTCATATAACACATTAAGAAACATACATATAAGAAAATGTATGAAATGTATGTAATAAATAATAAGAAAATACATAACATACATATTAAGAAAATTTTCAAAATTAAATTAAGCTTCATTTTTCACAAATCAAACTTAGAAATTATTGCAAGAAACAATAGGTACAATATCAACTTAATATTTCAGAATCTATTACTCCTGGTAATAGTCTTGCAGAGTTCATTGTATTCATTTCTACTGTCAAAGAGATGTCTGAATTGCGGAAAATTTGGAAAAATTGGGGGAAAAAATGGACATAGAGATCAGCATAATAGAGTGATGTATGTTGTTTATTAAGCTGCCTTATGGCAAAACTAAAACGACAAGAGTTCAACTCACAGTAACAGAAGTAATTCTGAAAAGGTAATAATATTAGAGTTGAGTTTATAAAGATGATTAAGACACAAGAAAAATGCATTAGTTTAATTTTCTAATTTACTTCTATAGCTTTCCTTAATTTGAATTGCTTAACACTGTAAAAATAAATAAAATCAGGCTTAAATATTTGTACTTAATTGAGTAATAATGTAGTGGCTAAGAGATTGTAATGATTCCTTTAGTTTCCACTATGCCATTAACTGTCTATGTGACCTTAGGTGAGTCATTTAACATTTCTGGGCCTTGTTTTCCTCATCTGTAAAATATGGGCACTAATTTAGATCAACTCTGAGATTCTAATTAGTTCTTTACTAAATAACTGTTATTCATCACCTCTGACAAGTTTAAATAGACACTAAGGTTTTGTTTAATTTTTCCAGAATTCTCATACGAATGGAGTTTACACAAGAAATTAACTATAGAGAATCTGTTCACATTTATACTGAAATAATTCAATTTTCTTTAATAAAGAAAAGTATGAAATGAAAAACAGTATCCAAAACAATCAGCAAACATTAATAGAAGTAGTAAAATATATAAAATTGCAGACAGAAGGAAACATAGAGATAAAATTATTAACTTAGTTTTCCAAATTTTATGAACAGAAAAAAGCAGGGCATTTACTGAAATATGAAATTTTGAAGACTTTGTCTTTTCTAATATAACTTGTGACTTAGTTTTATGCTCCATGATAAAAATTGTTATTTATCACAACTAATACTTGAACTCTATCAAAAGAATAGGTAACACATCTCTATGCCTAGAAATAGAGATCGCAAGATAGCATTACACTTGCTAAAAGCTATATGAATATCACCGATACTTTGAAACCTAGATTAAAACAATAAAAGCAAGAAACACCGATTCACATAGAGAGTATAGGATACAATATATAAGAATAAAAAAATAAATTGGTGAATTGATACTATTGGAGATAGTATCAATAAGGAATGAAGAGACAGCAAAATGTGTGTTTGTAGACAGACACCCATATTTTAGCTGTTGACATCATGGCAAAGTTACAAGTGCTACTGATTCCATTATCTATACCCAAATCCATAGTCTCAATGCCATTGAAAATAATAGTTGAGAGAAAAATAGAATGATTCTGATGTGCTAGAGGATAGAAGAGTGTTGAGTAACTACAGACCTGAGTGGAAGCCTGAGCACCATCACTTCCGTGCACGGTTCATGGGTACCTTGCCTGGAAAGATCATTATCCTTCCCTTTCATCAAGTTGGAAAATACAGATTCTCAAATCACAAATATAAAAATTATGCACATGGCTGAAAGTATAAATCACCAGATTCCTCTCCTCCAGCTTTCGTTCTGCCTAAGAGATTACCACGGATGGAGAAAGGTCTTGGAAATATCAGTAACCAGAAGGCAGACACAGCAGGATTTTCTAGAGCCTACTGTTTTCTTCCCTAAGACCACCTTAAAAAAGGCAAAAGCTGTGGCTTAGGCTTTGAGTCCCTCCCCTTGAACAGAGAGCATTAACCAAGATACTTAATATGCTTAGGAAGACTTCTAAAGGGTATTCCTCTAAAACAGGTGACCTCAAACTACGGCTCATGGGCCCCATGCGGTCCACCTAGGGCATTTATCTGGCCCACTGGGTGTTTTTGCCACTGCTACCTGTCCTGCTTAGCAGCCCACTCATCCTGGGGCCCACAGTCCAGCCCAGCAATGGTTTGAGGGACAGTGAACTGGCCCCCTGTTTAAAAAAGTTTGAGGACCCCTGCTCTAAAATGTGAGAAAACTAAAACTCTGATCTGAACAAGAAAGATAAATCTCTCTCTATCCCCCTCCCATTTCCATTATCTCTATCTCTATCCCTGTCTCTATCTCTGCCTCTGTCTATCTTCTCCCTATCTCTATCGTTGTATTACACAGGACAGTTTGACAATATAGTAAGCATGATAAACACTGAATATGTAAGAGAAAATACATTAGTAACTAACAATCGATAAGAAATTTTATGAAATATTCAATTGAACATGCTGAGTGTAAAACTATTAGAAATATACTAAACCTTCTCAGGACTATATTATATAAGAGGATGAATATGCTAACAACAGTAAATGAATAAGTCATAAATGAAAGTTGACAATGTCAGAAGAGAATAAAATACAATTATTTTACAGTAGAATGTTGAAGAAGACAAGTAGAGATATTCTTTCATCTTAGAAAAAGATCAACATTAAAGGGATAAAATATAAAAAAAATACCTGAAAATCTTCTCAAATTAGAGAAAGGTGTTTGCTTTTTGATTGAAAAGTTGTGTAGAATACCAAAGAGGATAAATGAGAAATCAGTCTAAAACTAAGTACATTTTCCTGAAACTTAATAATGTAAAAAAAAAAAAAAGAATTTTCTAAAATATTTCTGAAAGACTTAGCATACATACATATAAAATAATTTAGATGTAATAATTGATATATAGGTATACTTAATCTAGGCCTACAGGATTTGTCCCAGGCAAACTATGATCCCAGACCCTTGGAATACATACTTCTTCAAAAGGAGACAAATCTATATAAAAGTATATATAAAAATATGCATTAATAACTTGGTAAAATATCATTTTACAAGTGTGTAAGTACCTGAATATTATATCCATAGTTACAGACATGAAATTTTAAGGGAAAGGGAAATTAGAATTTTTTTTTTTTTTGAGACAGAGCCTCAAGCTGTCACTCTGGGTAGAGTGCCATGGCATCACAGCTCATAGCAACCTCCTATTCCTGGGCTCAAGCAATTCTCCTGCCTCCACCCTCAGGTAGCTAGGACTATAGGCACCCACCACAATGCCCAGCTATTTCTTGGTTGCAGCCATCACTGCTGTTTGGTGGACCTGTGCTGGTTTCTAACTCACCAGCTTAGGTGTATATGGCTGGTGCCTTAGCTGCTCGAGCCACAGGTGCCAAGCCAGGAAATGAGATTTTTATCATGTAGTTATTTTATTTAGGATAACTCTATCCAATTCCATGGATATAACTTATTCATTAAGAAATATAAACATAAGACACCAGTAGTGTCACCCACGCCAGTGCCTGTGTCACCATTCCTCCAATTTCAAACAGTGCTAGTCAGGGAGAATCAGCACTTTCCTGGTTTTTATGCCCCAGGTGTGACATAAAATACTAAAGTATTGAAGGTCCTTCTTTTTCTAGGGGCAACTCAACAATAGCCCAGGCTATTCTGGCCTCTCCTTCTTTATCTCAGCATATTGCTTTCCCATCAAATTCTATAGTCTTTGTTGAGAAGTACAAGGGGAAAAGGAGGAAAACTGGGTACATCCAAGGCCACCCAGAGAACTATCCTGCACCAACCAAGAGGATAGGCCTGAGAAAGAAACCTTCATTTTGATACTTTGATCTTGGATATCTCAGCTCCCAGAACAGTGAGAAATAAATTTTTGCTGTTTAAGCTATACTGTCTATGGTATTTTGTATTACACAAGCCCAAGGTGGATAAGAAAATCTATAAAACAAAGTTCTTGATCTTTGGCAAGACCCGCACATGGTCCTTGCCAGTATTTCCTTGGTGAAGAGCAATAAAATCTACCCAGACACCAAGGTCAGGGATAGCAGTCATGGTTGACTCCACCCTCTGGCCATTCACAGGCAGTAGCAAATAATGTCCTTTCTGAGTCTACAACATACTGATTCATTCTGCTTCTGTCCACATCTCCTGATGCCAACTCTGTCCAAGCAGCAATTAATTCTTGGACTGAGGCCACAAACTCTTAACTGCTTTCTCCATGGCATTTTAATTTATTCTTTGCTGTTGAGTAATTTTCAAAAACTGTAATTTACATCATGTTAGTCACTTTCTTTAAATCGTGTAATAACTTTCCATTACATTTTGAATAAAATCCAAACTCCTTACCATAACCTAGTGACCCAGCTTCTCTTCAACTTCATCCCTGGCTGCTGGCACCCTCTCACTCAGCTTCAGTTACAACATTCTAGGCCATTTCCCTGAACATTGCAACCCATATAAAGCACCAATGACTTTCCCTGACTATTCATTACTTTCCCCTATTTCTTTCCTAACTTTTGGAGGTATTAGCCTAAAAAAATGTCAAAACCCCTTTTTAATGCTCTATATTCCCTTGTAGAATGTTGCATATGGTGAAAAATAAAGCTTCGTCCCATTCTGATTATGAATATTCAGTATTCCAAGCACTATTTATTCAAGATATTATCCTTTCCCTATTGTATCTTGATAACTTTGTTGAAGAAAATTCCATTATAGGCCTGTAGACTTATATTTGTGTTTTCTCTTCTATTCCCTTGGTCTATGTGTCTTTTTTTTATGACAGTATCATGTTTTGTTTTGTTTTTTACTATAGCTCTGTAGTATAATTCATGTCAGGTAATATAATTTCTCCTGTTTGTTTGTTTATTTTTAGTTATTTATTTATTTTTGCTTAAGATATCTTTGGCTATTCTTGGTCTTTTGAGGATCAATATGAACTTAGGGATTTCTTTCTTCCCATTTCTGTGAAGAACATGATTTGCATTTTTATGGGGATTACATAGCATCTGTAGATTGATTTGAGTGGGCATTTAACAATATCAATTCTTCTCTTGGAATATCTTTCCATTTTTTGTGCCATCCACAATTTATTCTATCATTGGTTTATAGATTTAATTATAGAGCTCTTTCACTTCTTTGGTTGAGTGTATTCCTCAATATTTTATTTTATTTATCACTATTGTAAATAGGATCACTCTCTTTTTCAGCTTGTGTACTGTTGGCACATTGAAATGCTACTGATTTTTGTTGTGAAACTTTCTTTTTCAGATTGTGTACTGTTGCTACTGATTTTTTATGTTGACTTTATATACTGAAGTTCTACTGAATATCTGCCTTTCTCAGTTCTAATAGTTTTTGGTAGAGTCATTGGGTTTCTCCAGGTACAAGATCACACCACGTGCAAAGATAATTTAACTACTTCTTTTCCAGTTTGAATGCTATTTATTTCTTTATCTTCTCGGATTGCTCTAGCTAGAACTTCCTGTACTGTATGGAATAAAATGGTGAAATGGGTATCTTGTCTAGTTTCAGATCTTAGAAGAAAAGCTCTCACTTTTTTCTCATGTAGTATAAAACCAGTTGTGGGCCTTTCATGTATGACCTCTATGAGGTGGTATGTTCCTTCTGTACTAATTTTTTTTGAGAGGTTTTATTTTTCATCATGTTGAATTTTACCAAATGATTTTTCATCATCAATTAGAATGATTGCATATTTCTTGTTCTTCAATTTGCTAATATGATGTATCAAATTAATAGATTTGTGTATGTTGAACCATCCTTGGACTTAGGTAGGCATTGGTTTTTAGACAAAGAAGATTGCATTGAATTACAAAGCTTCTGTACAACAAAGAAAATAATCAGTAAAGTGAAAAGGCAACACATGAAATGGGAGAAAATATTTGTAAACCATATAGTGGATAGAGGATGGTATTGCAAATATGAAAATAATATAAATAACTCAGTAACAAGGAAAATACCCTTATTTAAAAATAGGCTAAATATATAGGCAGATATGTCTCAAAGGAACACATACAAATGGTCCAGAAGTATATAAAGAAGTGGCAAAAATTACTTACATCAAGGAAATCCAAATCAGAACCACAATGAGGTAGCATCTCATACCTGTTAAAATGGATAGTATTAAAAAGTCATAAGATTACAAATGTTGGTGGGTGAAGCTGTGGACAAAAGATAACTCACACTCTTAGAAGGAAAGAAAATTGGTACATTCATTATGTATGGGGGCTCCTCAAAAAATTTAAAAGAGAACTAGCATGTGATCCAATAATCCCACTACTGGGTATACATCGAAAGTAAAAGAATTCAGTATTTTGTAGAGATTTTTGCACTACCATATTCACTGCAGGGTTATTTAAAACAACCAAGATGTAGAAACAATATAAGTTCCATTGATGGATGAGTAGAAAAAGAAAATTTAGTATTTATGAATATATAAGGGAATGCTTTTCAGCCTTAATAATAAAATAATCCTAAAATTTGTGGCAGTGTGGATGAACCTAGAGAACATTATAATAAACAAAGAAACAAACAAACAAAAAATCCAGACTCAAATAAACCAATGCTGCATCGTCTCTTCTGTGTGTGGAATCTAAAATAGTTGAACTCACAGAAGCACAGAATAGAGTGGCAGATGCCAGCAGTCTATGAGATGGAAATGGGAGATATTGGTTATAGGTATTAGTATCATTTATTCCAGATGAATATTTTTTTGAGAATTAATGTACAGCATTGTTAATATAGTTTATAATACTCTTCTGCAGGGTTTGTTGTTGTTGTTTGTTTTTTGGGTTTTTGGCCAGGGCAAGGTTTGAACTAGAGCCTAACACATGTTGATCCTGTGCCCAAGGGAATACAACTAATTATGTAGCCATACTTCACACATAGATAGTTTGCCTCCCAGGGAAATATACTGAACGTTTTGCCTATCCAGTGTACCAACCAGTTAAAAAACATGTCGGACACTGCCATTGCTACTAGTATACAGGTTATTTTCTCCTTCCACAAACTACTACAGATATTTCTCACCTCTCTTGATGCTATTTGGAACTGTGGAACTGGCTCCTAAACTTGAATTGTGACAGAAAGTGGTGTCAGTCACCTCTGTATACATTTTTATAAGCATGTTCTATCCAATTGTCTATACTTGTGAACTCAAAACTGTGTAGAGAGAAGGCATAAATGCTTGTGAAACCATCAGATTGAAGGATCCTGGGCTTGTGAACATCTTCATTCAATGGAGACACCCTTCCCTCCTTCACTTGCTTTGAGTAGATATATGAGAATTAGATTAACTTACTTAAGTCACCATGTTTTGGTCATCATTTACTTTATTAATAGAAGCCAACATACTTCACTAATAATTCCCATGCTGTATTTTCTCCTCAGATTTTTGGGTACATTTACATTTTGTTCAATGGTGTTTGAAGGGTGAAAATCAATCCTGGCTACATGAAAAACCTTTTCCACGATCATTTGTTCTGTTCTATGCTTAGAAAAAAATATTTTCCAAATAGCAGATATTCATTATTTTTTCTCTAGATATAATTTTTTACTTTTTATGTCTTTAAATAATTTAATAATAAGATGTGAATTATATGAAAGAATATCAATATTTAAAATTACAAAACCACTTTTCTTCAGAGCATTTAGTGAGTCGTTATTTCAATATTTTTGTTTTTGACAGTCATTTATACAAAAAACAACATTATTGAATATTTAGTCTTGACTTTGTATTCCATAGCATTGGTCTCCTGTAATTCTTGAAACATTATTCTACTTTAATAGATTTCTACTATACATTATTTATTTTTACAATGGTAACAATCCCATTTTTCTTTTTTTATACAAAGCTTCATTATGTTTCTCAATACTTACCAAAATTTCCAGTTAAGGAATTTTGATTAATTTCTCAATTATTTATATAACAAAGCCAAAGCAAAATAACAACAACAACAAAAAAATACTTTGTGTATAAGATCTGTATTCGTATCTTTCCACTTGTTTTATTTTACTCCTTAGAAAGATTTTATAAGTTGTTTTTATTATTAATTCTGCTTATTTCTTATTAAATATAATTCTACACAGTTAAACTCTTATTTTTGCATGCATTTTATTTTTTACTTTGTAATTAGTGATTTAATAACTCTCTTAACATTACTAAAACCTATTCACAGCCAGCATACATATACTTTGTCCCAAATCCTCAATTTATTTCCTCAAATTTTGAAAGTAAATATATGTAATTATATGTCACTTGTAATTATATGTCTTCTTTTCTAGAGAAAGTTCATCTTCTAATACTTGCATTTATGATGTAACATTGCTATGTCTTATAAATGATAGTTTGAAATATCAGATTTATCTCCAAGTTCCATAGATTTTCATTGTTCAAAACTTTAATGTTGATTTTTGAGAAAAAATAATTTTATTCTTTATAGAAATTTTTCTCACCTACCACCTCAGATTCTTTTCCTTATCCTTCAAATCTCAAATTATATTTAGTCATGTTACTAATCTTCTGTAGTACTTGAGGAGCTTTTATAATTATGACAACGCAAAGATCTTTAGCTCAAGAGTGTTGGACTTCATTTTCAATGTATTTTTTTATGATTGTTTATTTCTTTTCTTCTGCTTTAAAATTCCAAAAAAAGAATTTCACAATACTAAGCTCTTACCTGATTTTCATCATTCTTTTCTTTCATCATTGCCTTTCTTTCAACATGTCTATCATTTTCTAGCAGTATATTTGTTTTCCTATTATTGATTTGAATTTTGAAATATCTAACTCATTGACTTAATTCTGATTTTTATATGTACTACATACTGACTTCAGATACTACATGTTTCATAACCTGCTAATTTTATGTAAAATTTTTGAATTTTAAATGTTAATCTAAATACATTACGAATGCAATTGTTTAGATTAAAAATGTTTGATTTCCAAGAATATTGTTTTCAGAAGTTGGTAGGATTTTGCATAGCTCTTGCTTTTCTTCTGTGTGCTAATTCTCCAGAAAAGGAACTTTAATTTTACCCCCTATCAAGATTTAACTTGATTTAAATCATTAATGTTTGGGTTTTTCATTGATAACTTCTAGGTCACATAGATGCTATTAAATCTTTGTTACAATATTTATCTTTCTGTTTCGGAATTCCATAAACCTTTAGCAAACAGGTGAGACACAGAGCTACAGGCAGTGGTATAAAGTAATCAGTCCTGTGCCTTGATGAGTTTAAATTTTATTTATAACAGACCATGGTTCAATTCCTGCCACTCAACCATATTTGTTTTCATAATATGAGGCTGCCCCCAGAGAGAGATTTTAGGAACTAAATAAATAGATTATAAATTCTGGTCCTTAAAAAATTGAAAACAAGTTTAAGTCTTATTTATAACAGACCATGCTTAGATTCCTGCCACCTAACCATGTTGGGTTTCATCATATGAGGCTGCCCTAGAGAAGAGATTTTAGGAACCAAATAAAAGACATAGATTCTGGTCCTTAAAAATTCAAAAATAAATTTTAGATAGAGATAATTTGAAAATGTAATAGATCAGAAATCTTATCCTCCTATTATTCATGCCCTGTCAATTGACAGACTAGATAATGGTGAAGGTATAAAATGTATACTGGAAAATAAAGTAATATTTAGAAGTAGTTAGAACTTCTGCCAAGTAGCTGTTTCATGCTCACCACCTCAATGCTGTGTCTAGTTTTTAAGCAGTGTGATAGCTTCCCACAACCACTTGAGAACTCAAAAATATATTATACCACACTTTCTCTTCTTTCTTAAATGCTGGAAGATTTAAGAAAATCTTAAATCTTAACCTAGCATCACTGTGTCTTAGTCCAGTTACTGAATTTCCCAGAGGAAAAGAGGAAACACAATTGTACTGAGGGAAGGAACAGTCATTTGACAGCAATCACAAGGTTTTAATGAGGGGACTCTGTAACAGAAAGTAGCCCAGATCTCAGAGAGCAATATAGTTTACCAGCCAAACAAGGGTATATTAGAGTATAATTAGGGTACCATTAGTAATTAATCTGCCTCTGTAGACATATACTATTCCAAAGAAACCAGGATATATTGTTACTCCGCCTAGACTCATCCAAGGCTCCCTGTAAATAAAGAACTAGTGGGCACATCTATTATTCTGTGAATTGCTATATCTGTAAGTAAATATAATAAAACATCTGCAGGTATAATGCTAAAATATGTGATTGAAACTTTAGTCTCTTCCTTCTCATAGTGTGATCCTGTGCACCAGCTCCATTACATTCTCAGCTTATAAGAAATGTAAGTTCCATCCTGATCTATTGCATCAGAATCCACCCTATGACAATCCCGAGTGATTTAAATATACACTGATGTTTAAGAAGCCCTTGTCTGGACACTGTCTCCTTTCTCAACCTTGATGTCAACCCTTGGCACTGATACTCAACCAGAGGAAGATAACAGAAAGAACATATGACTGACTCAAATTTTCTTGAATTTATTATGTTTACATGACAAGGAAAAATTAAATCAGCCTAAATGGAGTGTGAAAGTAGAATTAGGTTCAGTTACAAAAAAATTAGTTTGATTACCTTCAAAATGTCTATATTCATAATTTCAAGTTTTTCATGGTACGGTTAACTATCGTTCCATTTAGCTCTTTGATATATACACCTGGATTAAATGTAGACTAGAAACTGTCATGAACTCTTCCAGAGATCACAACAAGTTCTACACTCTGGCTGTTGACCCGTTCTCCTTTGAGTTAGAACTAGACTAGTAAGGGTATATTGTACAAGGTATCTGTCCAATTCTCTAGTAAACTCTTTGTAATTATGGGTAATGGTTGTCCATTGACTTTTTCCTTCATCCAGTAAAAGCTATACAATATTTATGATAATTTTTTCAAAAGTTTTTCTGTATGGATGTCTCTTTTTCTCAGATTCTTTTGCCGGGACAATACCACTTCTCCCATTGGTTTGATTTGTATTTTTATAATCAGGTCAGGCTTGGAAAGTATACTAAAATACTCTGATAATTTATCCTTATTAGTCATAGGTTCCCATAGATTCTGCTTGAAAAGATATTCCCCAAAAAAAAATGGAAATACTGGTTGCTTTCCAAGTCTTCTTCCTCTATACAAAGGAAATGAGCAAGACTGGGGCACAGTGAAGACAGATGTGGATTCTGTGAGGTGAGAGGGTAGGAAGATGTAACGAGCATGCCAAAGGCACTTTGTCGAAATCATATTTTTGTTGAGTTATCTCTTCTCTGGCCAACTCAGACTCTAGGAAACTTTTGTGATGATTTTTTCCCCCTGCGTTTATTTATAGAGGCCTTGATGACTGCCATCCGGAATCTTAGTGAAACTGTACTTGAATACAGCTAGCAGCGTTAAAGCGGTTTTAGGAAATGTGTTAGAGGTTTCTGCTAAGAGTTGAGAAATGTGTCCCCTTTTATAGATATTTTGTAGTAATGTTGGGATACTTTTTGTTATATCAGGATATAAGTTGTCTTTCAAATACAAAACAAAAGCCTGGTTTAAACAAACCATATACTATGTAATGTATTTTGATACCACATTAGAAAGCCCTATCTGACGCTGTCAAGAAATCCAATATTACTGAAACATAATGCTTGCAGGAATTATGAGTTTGAATATTAGGTGCTAAGAACATTTTAGTTAAATAAATAAATAAGTTTTGTCACTAAGATGATAAATGTAAGCCAACAGCTATCACTCACTCTAGTTTTGAGTGAAACTGATTATTTCATTCAAAGAAAAGCAAAATAGGTACTTTTAAATTTTAACCCATTAGATTTTTTTTCAAAACCGCACATGGCTTTTTAAACATTGTCCCAAATTAGTACAATTTATTTTTAGGATGTTATAATGTAGGTAATTAGATTAACCATCATTTCTGCCAACATGTTCATTTAGTAAACTGAAAGTTTTTTTTCTTTTTCCTGAACAATCTAGAAAAATTGTGCAGCCTTTTTAAATTTTTTAAAATGGGAAATAAGTTAGGGCATGCCTGAGGTTTAATTCCCCCAGATATAACAATAGTTCATAGGGATGAAAACGGTACCTATTACTCACAGAGTCTTTCTTTCTAAGATTTTTTTGTTATGTGCCATGTTTTGTAATATAATATCAGCAAGTTATATAAAAATATGTATAAATGTAGCTATAAAGGGAGAGGGATGACTGTAAATTGCTTGTACCTCAGTACCTGATGCTCATCTTCAGCAATTACAGTGTTATAACCCAGTTCCCACAGCTGGTCACCAGAATGCAAAAGAACTTCAAGGAACTGTCCCGGGAGACAGTTGAAAGAACACATATAAATGGGATTTCCTCTAATTGTATTAGTAGGCAATGCAGGCTATTTATTTTTGTTATACCAAAGTGATCCGTCATTATTGCCATGTGGCTTATTCACTTTTGAAATCTCAAAAGGCAGCAGATGTTTCAGAAGAGGGCTGGGCCCACATACATGAGGATGTCTTATCGTAGGTTCTTGGGGGTTTAAATACCCAGTATCCAACAATTTAAATCAACAAAGCTGTCTCAGTCTGCCCAGACTGCATAACAAATGCCTAAGAATGGGTCCTTAAACAACACACATTAATTTGTTTCCTCACAGCTCTGGAGGCAAGAATTCCAACATCCAGGTGCAATCAGAGCTTCAGTGGAGGCCTCTCTTCCTGCCTTGGAGTGGGCTGCCTTCTCATTAGGTCTGCACATTTCTCTCCTTCTCATTATGTCTGGCCATTGCTCTGTGTATGCCCTCAGATCTCTGGGTACCTTTTCATTTAAGGCCACCATGTTCATCAGACTAGGACCCCACTCTTATGGCCTCATTTAATTTGAATATTGTCTCTAATAGGCCCATCTCCCCAAATAGTCATACCAAGAGTCAGGACTTCACCATAAGAAGCTTGAGGGAGCACAGTGCAGTCTATAACTAAGATTCTAGAATGAACAGTCTTTTCAAATGGAGACAATGTGCTTCTCCATTGTAAAATGAAAGTAGTGTACTATTCCATGCCAGTGGCAAGCTTAAGAGAAAGACAAAAGCCATGAGTCAGAGACAAATTGCCCAGATTAGGAATAAACATTAGAATAGAAGTACACAGGAGAGGCTTTCTGATGGAATACTTCATAGCTACATTAATTGAGAGAATAAAGAAAAAAGCCTGACACATACTGAGTAAAAGAAACTGGATGAAACAGAGGTTTCAGATGTTGAGAGGAATTAGGGTAGAGTTAGAAGTGTCCTACGTTTCATCGACCCAAATCTCTCTGTAAAAATGGCTAAAGAGAGAACCTTTTTTTATGTTTTGGGGTCTTTTTTTGAGACAGTCTCACTTTGTCACCCTTGATAGAGTGTTGGGCATTATAGTTCATAGTAACTTCAAACTCATGAGCTTAAGTGATTCTCTTACCTCAGTGTCCCAAGTAGCTGAGACTACAGGCATCTACCACAATGCCTGGCTATTTTTAGAGTCAGGGTCTTGCTCTTTCTCAGGCTGGTCTCAAATCCATGAGTTCAGGAAATCCACCTGCCGTGGCTTCCCAGTGTGCTACAATTACAGGTGTGAGCCACCATGCCTGGCTGAGACAACTTATTTTAAATATATTTTCAAAAATTTCTTAGATATATTTTTCATGTCTACAAAGGTATGAATTATACAATCCAGAAGAAGCCAGTAGAGTTTTATGCCTTATTTTGCTACTAAATGGCCACATAGCATCAGGAAAATTACTTATAGGTTTGTTCCTCACTTTACTCCTCTGTAGAATGAAGTTAAATACAGTAATCTGGCTCAGAGACTTGTTACAAATAAATGATTTAATGTGTGTAAGATGATTAGAAAATAACATCTAGAAACCAAGCAAAGAATTAAAAATATGAACTGTTACGTTCATTACATGTAATTCATTATAACTGCAACTATTTTAATATTTAACAATGATATTTAAGTAGTTCTAAGTGATATTTTATTGAAGAAGAAAAGAAAAATACTGGGGTTTTTTGTAGGGTTTCTTAGATTGAGTTTTTCATAACCTTATGAAAAGGTGATTTTTGAACAGAGAAGTTCAAAAATTAATGGCGCAAGGCTACACAGAAGTTAGAGGAAGAGTATTTCAATTGAAAGAAATAGAATATTAGGGAGAAAAACTTCAAGGCAGCATCCTTTAGTGAACTTGGGAAACAGCATAAACCAGTCAGGTGGTGGGGAAAGATGGAGTCCAAGAGGTGAGCTGATCCTGTTCCATCTTTCAGTTCAGGAAAGTGGAACTGGATTCTTGGCATGAGGGAACAGCTAGTGGAGGATTGAGGTAGGGTCATGCTATTTATAAAGATTCTTCAAACTGTTATGCAGGATACAAACTGTGATGGGAAATTATTGAGTAATCTCTACAATAATTAGAGTAGAATAATGAAAGTAGTGAAGAGAAAATCCCCAATTAACCCATTATTCATAATCATGATGTTTTATTAAGAGATTTTTGAATAACTATATTGTTTGTGCTCCCGGGACATCACAACCCTAATTGTTGCTGGGATAGCTCACTAGGGAGGATTTTTAAGTGATGTGAATGTGAAAATCCATGCCTATAAGTAGACAGGTGAAGCAGGGTACCAATGTGGCTTATCCACTGTACACAGAATGTAGATATGAAACAATAGTGGGAAACATGATGAAATGTGAACAAATCCTATCCTCTCATTAATATTATTATACTTTTGTTATTTTGTATTTTTAGTTTTTAAGTGTCTTATTTTTATGGTAGGAGGGAAAATAATAGTCCCTCCAGTCTGTCTAATGTCCTAATCCCTGCAATTTGTAAATATAAGATGTTATATGAAAAGGGGGATTTGGGTGGCAGATAGAATTTAAATTTGTTCATACACTTGCCTTTAATGAAGGATATTGTCCTCAATTACTCAGATTATTGCTCAGGTTTATCAAACATAAAAAAAGAAGGCAAAAGGCCCAGTGTCAGAGTAATGCAATGTGAGAAAGAATCAGCTGTCCATTGCTTTCTTTGAAGATGAACGAGGGCAACAAAGATAGGCAGGTGGATAAACTGGAAACTGGAGGAAGAAAGAAATTAGATTCTCCTCTAGAGCCTCCAAAAGGAGTAGAAAGTCTGCTGATACCTTAATTTTAGCAAAGTGGAACGCATATGGGACTTCTAATCTATAGAACTATTCGTTAATATATTTGTATTGATTTAAGTCATTAGATTTGCTATAATTTGTTTCTAAAGTAATAGGAAGGTGTGGAGAGTCACGCCTGTAATGCCAGCCTTTTGGGAAACCATGGAGGGAAAATCATGTGAGTCCAGGAGATTGAGACCAGCCTGAGCAACAGAGAGATCTCACCTCTACAAGAAACAAATTAGCCAGGCACTGTGACATCTGCCTATAGTCCTAGCTAGTCAGGAAACTGAGGCAGGAAGATCACTTGAATTTGAAACCAGCCTGGATGACACAGTGAGACCATAATATCTAAAAAATAAAATAATAGGAAATCATATGTTTATATGCTGTATTTACATTAAGGGAAGCTGGGTGAAGGTTTGTCTTATCTTGGGACTTTTCTATAAATCTGACATTGTTTCAAATGAAAAGATTTGAAGAACATAATGCCCCTGTGCTTTCTCAAAAACACTTCAAGTTGCCTCTTTTTAAAATTGACCTTTATAATGATTTCCCTAAGCTCCACTTTCTTCAAAACTCTGATGATTAACCTTCCTACCATTCACTCAAATAAAGTTTGAAATCTATTGTTCTGGATAGTGGTTTTTCTCACATGTCCTATGGATCACAATTCTAACAACAATTATTCCACAAAGTTTTATATCAATTCTCTTTTCTCTATTTTTATTCTTAACATCGTCACTATTACTTGAAACTATCCCATTTGCTTGCTTTCAATATCTCTGAACATCTATCTGAGTTCTTCTCACTGCCGCTGTTGACACATAAAACTCTTCATGATATTTCACAACACTCTATAATGTAGCAACATGCCCTTTCAGGATCTCATGCTTGCTTTCCATTTCTTTTTCCCTTTCTTTCTTCTACACACCAAGCTCTGTGCACAGTGACTCCTCTGTTTTCTTTGAACATGCCGTACTCTTGATACTGTGTAATTTTTAGCATATATTTTTACAGCTTCCAAGCATATTTCACCACCCTTGCATTGTTTCATTAGTAAATTAATAGTGGTTATAACAATAATGACAATGTACTTTGACCTCTATGTGCTCTTTGATGGTTCCTTTTTCTATGAACTTACACAACCAGATCAGTTGAGTTACCTGTAGTTAACTAGCACATAGCTAGTTCTATTATAGTGCATGTAATATTGCATTATTGCTGCAAGTGTATACTCTCCATTCATCTCATATCTTTCCAATGAAGAGCCATGTCTTTTTTTAATCATCTTATGACGAATGAATACAATTAAGCTTCATTATGAAGTGTGCAGAGGGTTAATCAAAGAAAGAAAAATTATTCTGAGGGAGACAAATTAGAAGCTTATTCCATTTATTGATATGCAAACAGAAAGATTTCACCACTTTCATAAGCTATTTTTTAGAAGATGACTACATGATTCTACAGTTTAATAAACTTAGAACATAGCATTGATACATCACTAAAGATATGTCTTTGTTATAGTAATACCTGATAGTCTCCAAACCTTATGGATCTTTGAACCAAGGGCAAGAGTTCTAATGAAGTACTCAGCAACATTCCCCTTAGGGTACTGAGAGCATAGGTGGTATTTATCATTTTTATCAGTACACATCTGAACACACTTAAAGATAATGAGAAGCTCATTCAACTTAATAGGATACACATTTACTTAACAGAATACACATCAATGTAACAAAATGCTCCTATAACATATTTGACTTCTGTATACCTCTTGATACCTCTTCCTGAGTAAATTCCCAGTATACAAGCTCATGTAATTCAGTAATAATAGTTGAGTAAAAGCTATAGGAATTGAAAGGCAGAAACCTGTTCAGTTGGTGTTAATGGTATAACGGAAAGGGAAAACTGAATGTGAACAGCATGAACAATGAACTTATCTGAGACTTCCAGCTTGAATAGCTAAGAGAATTTTTCCCATTATTGCCAAAAAATGTTAGTCATTAATACATTCAAGTGTTTTTTGGCTCTGATTTTGTTGTACTTAAAACTATTTTGTGCTCATATATAAAAAAAAAAAAAAAACCCTGTGAAATCTTACCAAAAAATTACTCCAAGTTTTCTCATTTACTTGTAAAGTAGATGAGGCGTAATAAGGCAACAAATACAATGAACACCATGATGTATGCAAGAAATGTTAGATTTAATTTTGCTTTTCAATTATCATCTACATAATTTGTTTGAATTATCTTTATTGAGACTATTTCTTTAGGTATATGTGTATATATATATGTCTACATATATATTTAAATATAGTACCTAATTTATTGTTTTGTATGAAAACTAACTTGTGTATTAACAATAGGAATTTATATATACATGTAATGGCCTTTCATTTATTTATAAAAATAAAATCTAAATTATAACAATCTATATACTTTTTTTATTAATTGTGTTGAAGAAATTATAAAGAATGTTGTAGGTTTGATCATTAAGTTTGTGAGCTCATCCTAGAACAAGTGCTACAATACCTCATTGTGAATATCACTGAGGTCACCTTTGAAGTTCTCCCCTTGGGAAGCTATGCACTGATGTTAGTGCCTCCTGCACACTTCAAAACAATGTTATAACTTTTTCTAGAATGACCATGACAGCTGTTGTCATATGACATGCAAGAACAATAATGAATGCCACTAAGCAAGATACTGTCACATATCAATAGGAACATGTCTGTGAGACACCCATATACCCAGAGCGTGAAACCTTATTGAGTTGTTTGTTTGGCGTTGGAAATGTAAGTGCATGGTGGAAAGTTCACAGACTTAATTGTCAGACCTTGTAGGACAACAGCTGTGTTTACCATTCCAGAGAAAGAGCTCCAAAATTGCTTTGAAGAGTAGTCCAGCCACTGGTGTCAGTAGCTTCCCAAAGGGAGGACTTTGAAGGTGACTGCAGTGACGTATACAGCACTTCTTCTGGAATGAGAAGGTACTGGTACTTGTTTGACCTTGTATTTTAAAGAACAAATGAAAAATCTTTGGGTGGTGTCTTGAGTTCCCCCCTTCTCCCTCCTTCATCTTGGGCTATAGTTGTGATCTATTCTTCATATGAAAGTGTGAGTGATTGTAAATTGGTTTCATAACAGTACAGAATACATTGTATATTTTTTCTTCCATTCTTTAGATACTTTAGTAAGTAGGAAATGTTCCAACCCCATCCATGAAAATGTAAAAGAGGTAAAGTCTCCATCTTTTTTTAAGTCTGCATAATAATCCATGGTATATATATATATATATACCACAATTTACTAATCCATTCATGGGTTGATGGACACGTGGGCATTTAAAGAAATATATCTTTGGGAAATTTGCCTGTTATAAAGTAGGTTATAATTTTTTTGCTATTGAGTTGTTTGAATTTCTTATATATTTTGGATATTAATCCTTGGTCAGATGTGAAATTTGGAAATATCTTTGTCAAAGGGCACAAAATTCTTTTGAAGATCTACTGTGCAGCACGGTGACTATGGTTAATAATATTGTAGAGTAGACTTGAATTTGGTGAAAGTGTAGATCTTAAATCTTCTTGCCACACACACAAAAAAACGGTTACTCCATCAGGTAATAGATATGTTAATTTTCTTTATAGTAATCATTTAATAATGCATACATGTGAAAATACCACATTGTACATTTATGTAGATATAAATTTTGATGAGTATTCCTTAATAAATATGGAAACAATAGGAAATTCAGGTTATTGCTGAGGAGCTCAAGGTAAATTTTGATGGAAGCAATGCTTGTGAGAAGAAGCAGTCAGAGGAAAACATCCAGAAAGAAAATCTGAGCACAGACACAGAATAAAGTAGTTCTAAAGAGTATTTATAAAAATTCTGAGAAGAGTAAATTTTTAACACCTTTTAAGGGGGTAAATAATGGAAAGAAAGCAAATAGATGATGTTGTATTTAGAGATGATGCTTTAGCACAGGATTACCTGAAGGTGTGGCATGTGGATAGTTGGAAAACATTTGTTTTTGTTTTACCATTTTCCTTGTCTGTTAGTTCCATTTTATTTAAGTGTAATTAATAACACTCCACCCCCAGTTGACCCTTAGAGACGTCTGTAAAAGGCAAAAGCAACTTAGACTAGCACTGAATACTGGAAATCAGTGCTCCATTTGTAGCAACAGTTACTCACAGAAGCTAGATATGAGAATATCTAGCAAATTTTATAGCTAGACATAACACAGTTGGAAAGGAACAGGTGTACAACTGGAGCAATAAGTGGTGATATTATTACCAGCATTTGATAAGTCATTATTGTATATATCTATTTTCAATTTGTATTTATGTTATACCAGTTTTGATCTTAAACACACAAAATATATTCTAAATTAAGATGATACAATTATTTTTCATTTCAGAGAAAACCTGAGATTTAGAAGGATTAAGTAATTTTCCTGATCTTAAAATTTTTCTAAGAGGCCAAGCTGGGATATGAACAGAAGCATTCTGATCACAAATCGACTGTCCTAACTACTAAAAAATAAGCCATGAGAAAGGAATAAAATGGAGGTCCCAGTTTTAAAGATAATAGTTTTGGAAATGTTTCTAATTGGTCTCTGAGGATCACACATTTTTTTTTTTTTTTTACATCATATGCAGACAGAACTGTCATCAAATCTCACAGATGTGTTTTAGTTTGCATTGCACTACTCATCTCTTCATCCTGGGTCTGCTGTTCAGTTAAAGGAATAGCTGTGCTATGTTTTTCTATTTTTCAAGGTGTCAGTCTCAAATTTACAGCACATTGCTGTATCTTAATCTTTGGAGAACAATTAGAGCACTCAACAGCATCCTTATAAATTTTCACTCAGTTCATATCTATGCTTTCTCAAGAGAGACATTAACACCATTACAGGTAACATTCCAGGATGTTTGTAGAACACAACTCTTGTCTATGCCAGGTGGGGGGCAGTGATAAGACTGTGTGTGTGCTTTTAAGAGTGTGATACCCATATCTACATCCAAGTTGTCCTCTTTGCAGAGAAGGTAGTGGCGTTTATCTTTTCTATGGAAGTTGTGGTAGGTAGTTGTGTTCCAATATTGGTATTGCTCCAATTGGTATTGTGTTCCAATATTTTTGCTTCTTTTCTTCCTGGGCACGTGGTAGACCTAGAATTCCCAGTTCCTTTTGGTGAAGTATATCTGACCGTCTTTGTGCAATGAAACAGGAGAGGGTATAAGGAATGCTGCACCTGGGCAGACGAGGTATGCTGCATCTGGGCACACACCAGGAAAGGCTGGTGCATGCCAAGTTCTCTACTATGACGACCAATAGCATTACACATTTTGGAGGCTCCATCATACTGAATCCTGAGAAAAGACACTGTATAAAAAGCTACCACTTACTATTTGGGCTGGTAGCAAAAAAATAACTTTGTCGTTGTTTCTAAACTACTGAGATTGTTTGAGTAGACTTCATGCAGCACAATTTGTCTAACTTTGCTGACAAAGCTGTCTTTCAAATATTTAAAGATAATATCATTTCTTTTTAATTTTCTTTCCTTTATCTTAAATGTTGCCCATACTTTCAACAATTCTCTTTTGGAAATTGCGTCCAAATTGAAAATATTTTCTATTTTGGAATCAATAATACCTCTGGATCACCAAAAATTCCTGGTTGGTTTATGCCAAACAAGTTTGAAATATTGTACTGTGAATTCCTGATGACTATTTGTAGGCCATATTGAAATTTGGTGCAATTTATGTGTAAACACATTTACATAGCAGACAAGGTGATTTGTAAAATGGGACTTACAAGAAAGGTGATGTTTTCCTGGGCAAAAAGTGCTGTTACATAAACTCAACCGTAAATTATTGTTTTATAGATGTTAAGGATTAGTCATTTCATCAATAAATGCAGTAATCCCAATCAAACTAAAACATAAACTATACGAAGCCCTGAATGTTTTCCACAAGGACATCTTGTTTTGCTATTCAGCTTGAGTCATTGCCGCGAATATAAAACACATTAAACTCTAAAAGGGTTGTAAAGTAAGCAAGTGTTAGGTTCACAGATGAAACAGATGGGACTTCTTGCCCACAATTTTCATAATAGTTGTAACATGAAAGTTGCTCCTTAACTTTTTTAAAAAAAATAAAAGTCTTTAGAAATTAAAAAAAAAAAAAAGGATCCCTATTTGTCCTTTGTAGATTTACCAATTTAATGAACTCCTAGGAAGCGTTACAGAAACAATGTGAACGCCTCTGAGGAGACCGAACAGAGTTAGGCTCTATCTAGACTTAGATATGATATAAAGGAAAGAAAAGATATTGCACAAAAATAGAAAGACACCCTCGTCATTATTCAATAGTATGCAATCAGGAATTCAGTCTGACTTTGACTGGAAATAAGAAAATGCGGCAGAATGATCTCCATGAGTGCTTCCAACATCACATTGTATAAATGTGGACTGACGTGTTCATACTCACTCTGTAATCAATGACATGGACTCCTGAGTGGACCTGTGCACCCTGACCAGGAACTTCCAAAACAAAAATTACATAACCGTTCCTAATTCTTGAGGTGGATGGTGTATGTAAAGTACTGTACAATGGAAAAGATGGTGATGCCTTGTGCTTTGGTCACAAAGCAAAGGAATTTAGACATATTTAAGTAATGTATACTCGTAGGTATTTCAAAAGTAGAATGAGTTAGACTCATCAAAACCCTACTCCTAAATACTGATGCACTAGCTTTAGTATTTCTGCCACAAATATAATTTATTCCCACTCTGTTTGAAAGCCGGTAATATCAAGTCATTCCATATAAATCATTCCAACAAATCATTCCAATTTTATTCTAGCTCCCCGTTTAGTAAATGTGGCTTAATATCTGGTTTACTACATTTCTTTTCTTTTCTTTCATTCTTTCCTCCCTCTTTTCCTCTCTCCCTCCCTCCTTCCTTCCTTTCATTCTTGAAAGTTACAAAATGAAATATAAGTGCAGAAATTATTCTCCTATAATTTCTGGCTGTAGATGTACATATGTAGGAAATACCAGTATTTTTCTACTCTCCCATCATTAGAGCAGTAGAACAGAGCACAGAGAAAAAGAGGTTTAAAAATATTAATTTTTATTTAATGGCGATTGTGCATATTTAAAAGTCATTTTTCTTCTATGCCACATATAAATTTAAATATTATGTATATAAATGATTATTATGCATAATTGCATTGCTGAACATCTGCCCAAGTTTTAGGGCAAAATCCCCTTTACCATATGGGTAAAATTTTTTGATATACCGTTTAGTTTATTTTTCCTGGAAGTATTGAGAAAAAGAGCTAGGTCAGAATATTTATTGACATATGAAAGAGCAACTGGCTGATCTAGGGAACAATAGGAATTTCATTTTTTGTAGATAGTAATGAAGACAAATGATCTAACAAAATGACAGTAAAATGCATCTGTATCTAAATTAGTATACTTTTAAAAGTTTTAATTTGTTTTTTATTTGTTTGTTTTAATTTAGGAATTCAAAGGAATCTGGGTGTCATTAGTAGTTTTCTGATATACACAACTGATTAACTGTTTTCATCTCTTAAGTTTTGGGACTTTTAGAATTATGGCAATAATACTGGTTAGGGGATCAAAGCATGTGGCTAAAACATTAGGGCATTTTGTCTTCTGTGCCTTGGATAGGTTCTCACAAATAAAACAGCCCATCACAAGAGAATAAGATTTTTTTTTTTTTTGCAGCACATCTGTCCAAGAGTAATAAATTAGAAAAATGTAGCTTAAAATGTGCCATCTGTGAAGTAATCTGCCCAGTAGAATTAGCAATATTGCATTTAACAAACACCCACTAAGTTTGGTAATTTATCTTTCCAGGTTATGACATGTAAAAACCTTGCCAGACTGCTCAAGTTTTAAAATTCTGATTAGACCTCACTTAATGTAGTATGGATCCTTATTTTACCTATAATATTAAGAAGTTTTGAACCATTCTTTTGAAAAGTATCTCTTCATTTACAAACAGATGCTAGCATCAGGTGACTATATATTGGAGGATGTGTTTATTAGTTTAATGATTAACAATGAGACATGCCAATCACAGTCTTACTGTGCTAACAACGGCCACACAAAAGAAAGCAACTTCTGAAATAACTGCTTTTGGAGAATGAACTCCCCCAAAAAAACTCTGAATAATTTTATAATTTCTGACTTTTATTAATTTTAAACATTATAATGTTTTATGTATTTTAAAATGTCAGATAAGACATTGTCAAGTCTTATTTAAGTCATTAATCCATCTTGATGTCATTTTGGTATAGGCTGAGATAAAGGCTCCATCTTCATTCTTCTGCATATGATCACCCAATTTTCCCAGTACCATTTGTTGAATGGACATTCTTTCCTCAGTAAAGATTTTATCTCCTTTGTCAAAAATTAGTTGGGTGTAGCTATATAATTGCTGGGTTTTCTATCCTGTTTCATTCATCTATGTATCCATCTTTCTAGTAATACCACGCTGTTTTCATTATTACAGCCTTGTAGTATAATTTAAAAGCAGGTCATGTGATGCCTCCAAATTTCTTCTTTTTGCATGAGATTGCTTTCACTATTGGACTATTTTATTATTCCATACGAAATTTAGGACTGCTTTTTAGGAAAAACAGCATTTTACAATCAATGGTATTTTAACATTAACTCCATAAGTCACTTTGGGTAGTATGGACACATGACCAGTATTCTTCCATGAATAGGACATGTTTTTCGATTTGTTTGTGTCATCTACAATTTCTTTCATCAGTATTTTGCAGTTCTTCTTGTAGAGATCTTGAACCTCCTCTGTATTTAAATGGTTACATACATTCCTAAGTATTTTTTTCCTTTTTATCAGTTGCAAATGGTATTGAGTTATTGATTTGACTCTCAGCTTGACTGTTATCAGTGTATAGAAATACTACTGATATATGTACATTAACTTTGTGACCTGAGACTTTACTGAATTTCATTGTCAGTAGTCTTAGGTGATCTTAGTATTTTCGAGATATAATATTGATTCATCTGCAAAGAAAGACAATTTGACCTCATTTTTCCCAATTTGGCGGTCTTTTAATTTTTATCCTTGCCTGATTGCTATGGTTAGGACTCCCAGGACTATGTAATAGGAGTGGGGACAGTGGACATCCTTGTCTTGTTTCATTTTTTAGGGGGAAGATTTTCATCTTTTCCTGATGTAAGCTGTTTTTCATATATGGTTTTATTATTTTGAAATATTTTTCGTTGATGACGACTTTGTTGTATTTTATAATTAAGGGGTTTTGGATTCATCAAATGTTTCTTTCTGCCTCTATTTAGATGATGACACTGTCTTTGTTTTCACTTCTGTTTATGCGGTAAATCACATTACTGCTTTATGTCTGAGCATATTGAACCATCCTTGATGCCCTAGGATGAAGCCCTCCTAATCATGTTAAGATATCTCTTTCATGTGCTGTTGGATTTGATTTGCCAGTCTTGTACTGAGGATTTTTGCACCTATCCTTATGATTCCTGATTTTTGTCTTATTTTGTTTTGCTGTATCCTTTTCCTGGCATGGTATAAGGGTGATGCTGATTTGCAGAATGACATAGGGAGAATTCCTTTCTTCTCAATAATATGGAATAGTTTTAATAGCATAAATGCCAGTTTGGTTTTTGTAGATCTGGTACAATTTGTCTGTCAATCTTTCTGATCCTTGGCTTTTTCTTCTTTTTTCTTTCTTTCCTTCCTTCCTTCCTTCCTTCCCTCCTTCCTTCTTTCCTTCCTCCCTCCCTCCCTCCCTCTCTCTTTTTCTTTCTTTCTTTCTTCCTTTTTTTTAAACTGGGTTTCATTCTGTTGTCCCAGGCTAAAGTTATAGTGGTAGCCTAGCTTGCAGAAACCTCAAACTCCTGAATTCAGGCAGTCCTCCTGCCTCAGTCTCCAACTACCTGGGAATACAGGGACCTGCCACAAGGCCTGAATTTTTTTTTTTTTTTTCATTCTTGTAGGGATAGGGTCGCCTTTTGCCAGGACGGTTGTTTTGAACTCTCCAGCTCAAGTGATCCTCTCTCCTTTGTCTTCCCAAATGCTAGGATTACAGGCATAAGTTACCACACCCACCTGGGCTTTTTTGTTGTTATTGTTGTTCAGAGATTTATTTTTATTACTATTTCAATATTACTGCTTATTTTTAGTCTGCTCAGAATTTCTATTTCTTTCCGATTTAAGCTTAGGAGGTGTGTTTCCAAAAATTCATTAATTTCTTCTAGATTTTCTGCATAGAGGTTTTCATAGCAGTCTTAGATGACAGTTGTACATCTCTGGTATCAATTGTCATGCCTCCCTTTTCAATGCTAATTGAGCTTATTTGAATCCTTTCTCTTTTATGCCTGTCCTGTTTAATCTAGTTAATGGCCTATCAATTTTTTTTGCCTTTTCAAAGAAACAAATTTTATTTTATCAATGCTTTGACTTTTAAAATTTTGTTTATTTCTTCTCTAATCTTTGCTATATTTATTCTTTTTTTTATTTTGTTCTTTTTCTAGTTCCTTGACACATTACCTTAGGTTGCTGCTTTTTAAAATTTAGGTCTTTTTTATTTAAACATTTGATGTTATAAACTTCTTTCCCTCTTTGCACCGCTTTTTCTAGATTCTGGAAAATTTGGTAGCTTCTATCACTTTTGTCTTTCAACTCATTTCCTTGTTAGTTTTGTCACTGACCCACGGATTCATCAGCAGCAGGTTGTTTAATTTTATGTACACCTATCTGCACAGTTTTGTGTATTCCTTTTAGGATTCATTTCTTTTATTCTACTTTAGTCTGAGAATATACTTGATATGATTTAATTATTTTTTAATTTGCTGAGATTTATTTTGGGGCCTGACCTATGATCTATCTTGGAAAACACTCTGTTTGCTGATGAGAGGAATGCATATTCTGTAGGTTTGGGGGAGGAATATTCTGTAAATGCCAATAGGCTCAACTTCTTCTAGAGTCTTTTTTAAGTCCAGGTTTTTTTCTTGTTGTTGTTAACTTTCTGCTTTGATTATCTGTCTAATTCTGTCACCAGAGCCTTGATGTTCTTGGCTATTATGATGTTTCTGTTTACTATTTCCTTTAAGTTTGATAGTATTTGTTTTATGAATCAGGGAGGTCCTGTGATAGATGCATACATATTTAGGATTTTTACATCTTGTTGAATCAATTCCTTTATCTATTTTTTTATTGTTGTGTTGATTTAAAAAGTATATTTCATCTGATATAAGTATAACTACTTCTGCTTGCTATTGGTTTCCATTTTTTGTGGAATATTTTTCACTACCTCTTTACATTAAGACTATGAGTGAAATGGATTTCTTGGAGATCCCATGTATTTGGGTTATATTTAGACCATTTCCCTCAGAGAAGTTTATTTATTGATTGATATGTAAGATATGATTCCCTTGATCATGTTGAATACTACATAGTTGCTTTCTTTTCTCCCTAGTGTTTTATAAGAGCTAAGAATTTTTAATTTGGGGTGTTTTTAAATTTATGGATATCAATTGTTATTTTATAACTATTCTAATTTTATAGAAATCCTTTAAAGGATTTCTTCTAGAGCATGTCTAGTGGTAAAAATAGACTTGTAATGTTTGTTTATCTGGGAAAGAATTTATGTCTCTTTCTATTATGAAGTTTAGTTTTTGCAAGATATATGATTCTTGGCTAACAGTTATTCTATCATTATCTTATGGCTGATAAGATTTGTTCTAAAAATTCTTCTCTTAGTCTGAGGGTTTTACTTTGTTGATTCATCTCAAACCTTGTTGGATTTTTCTCCTTAATTTTGACTTTAGCCAGTCTGATGACTATATGCCTTAGAGATATCCTGTTTGCAATGAATCTTCCAGGAGTTCAATGGACTTCTTGTATGTGGATATCTAAACATGTAGCAAGACCTGGGAAGTTTTCCTTCATCGTTCTATCAAGGAGTTTTTCTATGCTTTCTGCTTTTTCTTCTTTTTCCTCCTCAGGTATACATACAATTCTTATGTTTGTTCTTCTTACATAATCCTATAATTTTTAAAGACTTTGTTCACCCTTCTTAACTATTTTTCTTTATTTTGGCTGATTGATTGAATAGTCTTGCCTCAACGCTCTAAAATACTTGTTTTGCTTGATCTAATGTGTTAAAACTTTCCACTGTATTTTGCACTAACCTAAATAATTCTTTCATTTCCTGAAGTTCTGTTACATTTTTTAAAACTACCTGTTTTCAGTGAATCTGTGATTCATGCCCTGATATATATTTTTTTAATTTGTTTCTTTGTGTTGGTTGTAATATCTCATCTATTCCATTTTGTAAACTAGAAATCAATGTTTCAAATTTTATTGCTGGAATTAAAATTTTTCCCATTTGTTTGGAGCCCTTACTAGTGAGCTAGTCACACAATCTGAGGGTGTTTTTGTAGTCTGTTTTTCAT
This sequence comes from Otolemur garnettii, assembly GCF_000181295.1. Lineage (NCBI taxonomy): Eukaryota > Metazoa > Chordata > Mammalia > Primates > Galagidae > Otolemur > Otolemur garnettii. The sequence continues at coordinate 3,214,940 of NW_003852431.1, forward strand.
GCTGCCAGAATTCTTGCATTGGGTTTTCACATCTGGAGAATAATTTGCTTCCTGAATTTGACTCTACTTTTGTTAGGATAGGACTTCTTTTTCTATTTTTCTAGTGCATCTGAGGTAAGGTCCTTCAGCTTTTCTTTTGGGTACTTGAAGTAGCCAAGGTACTGAAAAGATTCTTTAGTAATAGAAAGCTTTCTATTGTGAGTTTTAGGCAGTTATTTTGTGGAATGGTTCTCAGTATGGGCTTGCTTACTTTTTCCCTATAATTAGGAAATCTTACACTTTTATTTTTTGCAAGAATACCAGGAATTTGCTGTTGTGATTCTAATATATCAGGTATTCATGACATTTATGTGGCTTATTATTTACAGTATACATTGATAACTTGATTAAGTTGATTTCTCATAAAACTACCTACTATACATTATTTTTTATTTTTTCATAATGGATAAATATCTTGGGATAAGAATTTTGAGATTATTTTAATGTCCACTTTCTCCTCAAATTTTGCCTGTGGTTTTAGCATTCATTCTTTAGTTAACCATGCCTGGGATAATTCTCCCTGTGGTGTTTCCTAATGAACTTTATGTTTCTCTAATTCCTTCTAAATATGTTAATTTACAATTTTAAGAAAAAAACTATCCCTTGTACCTACGAATTATTTTTTCATATCTGTATGTACTCATACCTGTTTATTTTATTATATATTATAATTCAATGTTTTTTGGTTATTTATTTATTGCTCAAAGTGTCCAGGTTTTGGCCATGGAACATTTCTTTAGGTTGGCACTTGTTTCCTTTGGACAAATTCTCTTCTTTTACATTCACTTTTCTATTTCCTAACAATATAAAAAAAAAAGATGTTTTTTATATTCAAAAACAGCTTTTAATCTTCTAAAATTCACATGGAGAAGAGATAAGCCATTCAATATTATTTTGTATCAATACAAAAATTACATAATACATCAGACGTTTCATTTTCTAGTTATGCAATGGTAATCAGAAATGGTTTACATTTGTGAAGACAAGCAATGATATTCAAGAAGATACAAGAACATTAGCAAAAAATATTCACAAGAATGAAAATAGAGAACACATATTAATCTAACCTAGTAATTGCTTTGTGGTCTATTCTCATTCTGAGATCAAATGTTCATTAATTCATTTCAATAAACACATATGAATCATGCATTATATTTTAAACATAGTACTAGATGAAATAAGAACTATTTTTAATCAAATAGCTTAAAATCATTTCCGAAATAACTGTATGTTTATGTGCTTGATAGCCATGAAATATCTATTATATAAGGTGTCATGGTAATTGCTGAGGCTCCAAAGGTGAGTAAGGAATGTGTGAACTCACAACTTTAATAAAGCATATTACTGTGGCAGAAATATACACATGATATTGTGGGTAAAAGCAGAACCTTTAATTGTACATAGGAATATACAAGTAATTATTTTTAAAATGCAGCACATAAGAAAATTACAAAATCATATGGGAGTTCAGAGAAAGTAGGGCTCCCTACCAATTGAGAGGAGTGAAGAAGGACAATTCAGCAGATAAACATTAATAGTATCAGGGCGAGTTCTTCTCAATACAATGCCTAGTGACAGGTATTGGTGAAAAAGTGGCAGGCAACAATAAAAACTCCACAGGTTTTATAGGCAGAGCATATCTACACCAAACCAAAATATCAGACTGGAGCTATGTTAGAGATGATTCTTAAAATCAAGCTGCAACATTTGATTTAGCTCAGTAAGCAGTAGAAGTGATATGATTAAAGTCTGTTCTAAAGATAGTCACGCTGATGTGAGATACGGATTGCCTAAATGTTGTCGGGAAGTCTAGCAAGTTTTCAGAATGAATGTAAAGCAACGACCGCTTCTGTTTATTTATTTAAGGATCACTTCTTGATTATCCACTGAATGAAAAATGCTATGGTAATGAATATGAGTTCATCTGCATCTTCAAGGAATTTAGTGCAAGAGAGAAAAAGTAAACACATAATTATAATGGTAGAGGTATGCTGAGATCTCTATACTCTTCCATGAGAGATGAAGAATGGCTGACCCTAGTGGGAAGGAAGTTAGGACTAGAGCATTGCTCTGAATTTGAGGCATTGCCAATAGATTTGGAGTTGAAGTAGATGATATCAGGAGAGTGTATTCTCTTAGAAGAAGAAGGCCAGGGAAATGCATAAAAGTAAACAGGATTACAACATATGGGGAGATTTCAATTTGATATCTATGGTACAGTTTAAAAGACAAGAGCATTCAGTTACGGAACTGGTCATCCATGAGGCCTCCCAGAACTTCTTCCCCACATTCTTGATGACAACGTACCCTAACTAAAGAGTTGAAGAACAGGAAGATCATTGCACACCTAATCCACCACAATTTACTTCATGGACATTGGAATCATTCCTCTCTTTTTCTTTATCTTTAGATCCTTTGCTCCAAGGCTTTACTGCTGACAAACATGGTCTTTTTTCACCATATTTGAACTATTAAAAAAAGTCTAGGATTACCGTTTTCACAGTCTGAGATTTTTGTTGGCTGCTTTCATTTATGGTATCTTAGAACTCTCACAAGGAAATAAAAGGTCCTGTTTCATTCCACCTTGTATGGAAGAGAATTCCATGTTGAATTCATTTCTGCTGGTGGATTGCCTGTTTCCTCTTGCTTCACAACCAGTTCAGATTGTTCTCTCATGGGACTATCTAGAGAGCAGGAATTTGAATGTGTATTCTCACGATGTTCCATTGTAATAATAAATTTTAAATTCATAGTTAATCCTCATATCACCCTACTTCAACAAGGAAGAAAGTAGCGATTTGAAAATAAATTATTGGTCGTTGTTTCAACCATACTGTATATCCTAGTTTTAGTGTAGTAATTGTATTCTCGTATATCAAGTTGTTTCCTGGGAGTGACTTTTAACTTATTGATGTGTAACAGAAGAAGAGCAATAAATAAAGTGTATTCATAGAGAGTTTTGAGACAGACCGTTATGGCACATTGTTTCACTTTCAAGAAACAAGTTGACAGCATCCTTTCTCAGTCAAGTTTCAACTTGCTTGGCTCATTGGTGTTGCAGGGAAGGCTTCATTGGTTTTTGTGTTCACAGATTCAGGTTTCTTGACTTCTAAGTATTAAAAACCTTTCACAATAACCCATTTATAGACAAAGATGGAAGTTTGCTTCCTGTTTCAACAAAATTTCAGACAATATATGCTATGAGGCAAGCAAGAATAGCTTGCTCAAAAGTCTGAACTAGAAATCTGGGCACATTGAGGGCACATTAAAAGCCAAGGGGTAAAAACAAACAAAAAACCCCACTGCCCTGACAAAAAAAAATGCACAGCAATATTATAATTTTGCTTAAAGCAAGCCCTGATGGTAAATATTACCTTTCTACCCCACCTTAAAGCATACAAATTAACAAAAGTATTTTAATGTTGTTTACTTAAGAAAAGGTACCAATTTGATGTAATATTACAACCAATAAGTGATTCTATGTAACTCACTAGCAAATTTTCTCCTTGAAAAGTCTGGTCTTAGCATGAAACTTGTTCAAGACTACTACAGATAAATAGCATTCGATTTTGTAGCATACTATCATAACAGATTCCTGTTACAGAAATCTATAGAGATGTGTGAAATTCTTTTTTCCATATAAGCTTCAATTTTTTGAAGATTTTAAATGTATCTTGAGATGATTAATGTAAAAATTGCTTGAATGAAAGTTTACCACCCAAAGGCATTAGTTACCGTTTGGAATACATCTGTATTTGAATATCTTATTAAACTTACAGGTGAATGATCCTTGTCCACAAATGAAATGTTTTGTGTGAAATGTTATTTGGAATCCTTGTTTCCATTATCTGAGGTTTCCTAAAAGCAATGAAGGAGTAAAGAACTGGCAGCAGAACCATCACTTTTAGAGAACAAAATGTTTAAAGCATTCAGCAAATATGCTATCAGGAATGCAGAATTCCTCAGGCACGTTGGGGCAGGGGGAATCTCTTCAATGGCTTCCACCAAAAATTAACATATTTCATTACTGAGAATAGTTTACTTCCAAATGCAATTGATACAGCTCATGGTTTACTGCCAGCTATACTCTCATTGTGTCCTAGCTGCAGCTTATAATGACATTCTGCAAGGAAACCACTGACACCAGTACTTTGTCTTCCATAACAGCACTCAGGGGCATATTTTTAACACAGAATGAATCAGAAAATCACACTCATAACTTTGGAAATGTGATGCTGAAAATTGATTACACCAAGTTCTATCCAGATGTTTCTTCAATCATAATGTGGAATAATTTATGAAAAGAAACCATTCACATAATGAATTTATTATTTTTGTTGCATCGTATAATTAGCATAGCTATATAAGGTAGGTAAAATTAAGAGTATGTGATCCTTCTTAAAAGGAATTTAAAAATAGAATTGATGATGAAAAATACCAATACATAGATAAGCCAAACAATTATCTGGAGCAATTAGGGAGAAATAGCAAATGGGATTATATACCAAAGACTTAAAGATGAGAGAAGTCACCTCAAGAAAGATCCTGGCATCAATCAACTTTTAGTATGGCTGCAACAAATATATGAGTTAATTGCAGGTTCACGTTGCAGCAGGGAAATAAAAAAATAAAAACAGTTTAATGTGAATGAGTTAGAGAGATGTACACAAGACTTGATTTCTAAGATATATACAGTGTTTGTAATCTTTGTACAACTTAAGAATGTAAAAATAGTAACTTAATAGCATGAACAAATTTTGAGTATAATATTTAGCTGAGCATTCTCAGCAGGAAATCTAAAATTGGTTCATTCATTTTTTTTCGAGAAATACCCAACTGGGTACTTGTAGGCTACCGAGCACTTAACTAATCATGTGGATATATCAGGGCTCAAAACAATCATGACAGCTGACATTATCTAGTTTTGCTTTGATCTACAATAACTTCAGTTTTAGTAAAAATGGAAAATAGCTAATTGATAAAACAAAATATATATAACATAGAATATTGGAAGGTAATAAGTGCTATTAAAAAATAAAGGCCAGGTGAGGGTCAAGGGTGTGTATCCAGTTAAGGCAGAAGGAATACAGGGAGGGTGACATTAGAGTGTGACCTTATTAAATAGGATGGTCATGGAAGTTCTTATTGAGAAAGTGAAATTTGAGCAAATACTGAGGTAGGAGTGCTGATCATTTGCATCATGTTTAGGGAGGGTGGTACAGGCAGGGGGATAGTCAGAAGGCAGAGGCAGCCCTGGTATATTCCAGCGGCATCAAGAAAGCCTATATTTGCATCACAGAGACAAGGTGGTACCGGTGCTAAGAGATGAGGTCAGGAAAGTAATAGAATCCTTGTGCAGGGAGAGCCGTAGAAGCGACGTAACTTCAAGTTAAATGGGAAGCTATTTAGGATTTTTAGCAAATGAGAAACATATTAATACTTTCATTTACAAAGGTGATTTTAGGTGATTCTTCTAAAGAATAGAATTCAGGAGAAATGGTAGAAACAAGGGGATACATCAGAAGGCTACTGGGATGATTCATGTGGAAAGTGCTGGTAGAAACCAAAGTGCTTGACATGGTCAGTTCCGAGTTAGAGAGCATTTTGAAGGTATGTGAAACAGGTTTCCCTGAGACTGGATGTGCAGTGTGAAGAAAGAGTAACTAGAAGTGTTGCTATTGCTTGAAATGAATCGATTATAGGTGGAGAAAGTTGATCAGGGAAAGGAAGAGCTTAGACCTGGACACACCGAGTCTGAGACATCCAACAGGCATGGGAGTAAGAGTACTGAGTGTGTGTTACATAGTCTGAGTCTGGTCACCAAACCTGAACTGATGATATAAACCTAAAACGTTGTCAGCACATAGGTGGGATTTAATGGCAGGAGTTGGAATCACCAAGGAAAAGAGTATTTAGATATTGGAGATAAAGGTCCAATTCCACGGAAAGGTTTGCACATCAAAATTGCACCCTTATTAATTTCTATGTCAGAAGTGATCAGAAATCAAGGTAAATACGAATGTAAAGACACTGTCTGATTTACTGGGAAATACTTAATTTTGAACAGTGTCAGCATTCCATATGGAAAGTATGTAAGTAATTTCATTAGAGTTCAAACTTGAAATTCAATGATTTCAGAAGTGTAATATTAAAGAGGGTAAAAGAAAACATATCAAGAACAGGGTAAAGTCATTTTACAAGGAGATTTAGATGGATTGCTTATGTCGGTACCCAAGTGAGAATTTTTTAATAACTATAAAAATTATCTAAAATAAAATGTAATATTTGCATTACAGTCAAACAATAGTTGAAATGATAGAGAATGATAAAAATTTATCAGTATTTAGAATACGTATTTCTCATTTTCATATTCAACTCAATAAAAAAACATTAGGTGTTCTAACAGAAATATGCTAAATACATAGATTGTGAATATTCAATGAATCTATGTAAATCTCTATATTGTGTCAGATTTTAGTTTTAAAGAAAAATCAGTTACAGTAACATATAAAAGTTTTGTACGTGTGTGTGTGTTTATCTGTATGTAAATGTGTAATCTGTAGGTTATGGAGACAGCTGTGCAGAACTTAGCATTCTGTACTTGACTGGACCTGAGTGTCAGTACTAAGTGAATATTTAATGCTGCAGCTGACATTGTTACTGATTGAAGAGCTCTACTTACTTTTCCAAGTAGCTAGTTTCCTAGAAATTTGTCTCAGTGTTTTTCATACTATTTACATAATGTCCAAGAATTTTTCTACCACTGTACAGTAAGACAAAAAAATTTGTCATAATCAAAATAAATATATGTCATAAAATATATTTGAGTTCTAAAATATTCTGGTGCTCATGAACTTCCTGGTTAACTAGGGAAAGAGTTTCATGTTATAGTACTACATTTACCCTGCTGAGGAATTTGTAGCTACCTTATAATCCCAAACTGTTAGATAAATCTATAGCATCTCACCGTACTTCCCACAGTGTTAATGCAAAAATAACTGGAATTTATTTTTCTGGAAAACATGGATATCTCTCCTCATAAGACTTATGTCTTATCCTTCTAGCAATTATAAAGAAATATTTGCTATAAGTCACAGAATTATTATTGTGATATATATTGTGGGAAACCAGGTGCAGAATAAACATCAGCCATGGCTGTCAAGTAATATAAAATAGAAGTACAATTAGCTATTACGAGAGAGCTTTTAGGGAAACTTTCCAAATGGAAACTCAGTGCCTTGAATAACTTAATTAACTTCCTGTGGGATCAAATCCATCACTGTTAAGTACCTGTCACATATAAGCATTGCCCATAGTGAGGCTCAATAAATGTTTTGTATTAATGCTGAAATTATGTATGCCTCTATATTACAATATCTAGGAAAATAAGATATGTGTGCTATATTAAGAAAGAACTTTTATAATTGAACTAGCAACTATTGTGATATTAAAAAGAAAACTAGTAATGAAAGTGAACAATGGGGAGAGATATTGAATGGTTTACAAGGTACTAGAAACATAAAGACATTTCCCTGGGGTATTTTTGTCATCTCCATAAATCACTATGAAGTGGAAAGTTCTGTCACCTTCTTTAAATGCCTACCTAATCATCTTGTGACTCCTTGAAGCTGGGCCTGAGCAACCATACGACACAGCTATTTTTAGCATTGTTCATAAATACATTCCTTTATTCTATTGATTCATTCAACAAGAAACGAGTTTCTGTGATGTTCACAAATTACATGTCCAGATAAGAGTTATCACCCTGTCCTTCAAGATGAGGCCTGCCAGTTTAGTTCTCCAAAGCGAAAAAGACTGAAAGCATCAAAATAATAATGCAGCCCTTGGCTGGTAGACTCCAAGGTCCACCCTGCTAGACACTGTGTGGTAATGGCATTAAAAGATGAAAAGCAGTAGCCCTGTATTCCCAGGGGGTACTGGGCCTGTTCTAACAGCTTGTTTCTCACATCACTGAGACGGAGCCTCGTGGTGGTGCACTTTGAGAATAATAGAAACCATATGTAGGAATTTGAGACTGAGTACTGAGGCACTGATTCATCATAATTTAGAACGCAATTTTCTATTTCGTGTTTACTACATTATAACTAGATGCAAAATGGAAAATATTGGGATAGTTGAGCTAATAAAGGAGATATTTTTCCCTTTTATACTGTAATGTGTAAGAAGGGGGTCTTTTTTTGTTCATATGTATAAGTCTGGGTCTCTCTGGACAAGTATATTTTTTATAGGTTGTATATGTCAAGAATAACTTTTTTTGTAGTTTTTGTGTTGTTACTGTGTTGTACCAATTATGTTCTGTTCTAGATAGAGTAAAAATGTAAGCCAAATACGTGTATAAAACTCACATTTTCAACACCTAAAATATTCCTGTGTTTTATGTCTATTTCAATTAATATTCAGAACCCATCTAAGCATTTCCATCTCCATTTTAATAAAAAAGAGCAAAGAAAGTAAAGTTTATTTAAATTGCTTAGGGCCGCAAGGTGCTAAGTAGCAGAGTCATAATCAGCCTTTATTTATGTGGCTCAAGAGTCAATGGCTTGTTTTATTAAAGTTATTGAATTTTCCTTCTCATAATCTGATATGAATCTCTAAGAAAGAGTATAAGCTGCCCCAGAATGGAGTTTATTTGGACTTTAGAACAATATTCCTCATTGGAATTTGATATCAAGAAATTTTATGGTGTGTTTTTTAATTAATATTTTCTTGCAAAAAATAATTTCTAAAAGCACCTTAGTTCAGATGATGACAGAATCATTTGGTGTTTACAATTTTGAATATCTGAGAACATTTGCATATGAAAATGTAGTATCATTCCCAGCCATATGAAAAATTAATGCATTCTCCAGGTAAATATTCTTTCACAAAACACCTTTAATGGATTATATATAATAAATAAAGTTTGGATGTTTGTTAAACCTACATTTGCTCTTTGGGTTTGTGCTTTTATAGTAAAGACGGCTCTGTTACCATAAGGTATATTACTCATGGGAAAAGTATAGCAGAGAAACTTAACTTCCGTAACTGATACCAACTGGAAAGTAGAAAGAAGTAATTGAATTATTCCAGTTAATTGATATAACCTTTCTACATTATCTTTATTAAAACCAGCTTTCTCCCAGCTAATGCAACATTTTCCAAGAATGTTTAGTCTTTGGAGATATCTTCATATAATATAACATCCTGGACCATAAGGATAAAATGAGGTCAAGAATCATCCATGCCATTACATACAAGTTTCTAATAATAATTATGATTTGAGTATGTGCAAAACGCTCTTCTGAGCTTTTGATAGGCCATCAGCTATTTATCAATTAGAATCAAACAGAACCCCAAAACATATGAGGTTCTGAAAAGGACACTACTCTATTACTCACTGCATGCAAGTGTGTCAAATCACTGCCAGAAGTTTCAAATTGTCTGAAACAAGTGGTTCTCATGAGTAAAATGGAGCTATGAATACAGCGTTACAGTCGAGAGCCCCACAGTAAGTCTCTGATAAATGTCAGCATAACAGTGTATCAGTGGAAATTAATCACTCTGCAGACTAAATTTAGTTTTGAGGTAATTGAATAATATACACAGGTATAAAAGGGTGAAGAACATACTAGTTCCAGCGTGGTCAAGTTAGAGACCATGACTTGAACTTGAAGCCACTTCTGCGTTTAGGGCTAGATATTATGACCCATATGTGAGGAAAGCCAGTTCTTACACAGGTAAGTTGGGTCTCTCAAAGTACATCACAGGGAAAGAGGGAAAAAGAACTATTCTTGTGACCTCTAATACAACCTGACAAGGCAGGAATAGCATATGTCCAATTTTTTTTTTTTGCTATTGATAAATAATCATTCTTTCTAGAGGGAATATCCAGGGCTATGCAGAAAATAACTTCAAAGAAAGAAGAAAGGTTTTAGTCTCTAGCATGTGAAAGAAGAAAGAGGTAGTGTAGTGTCATTGTTGAGGTATTTGAGACCACACTGCTTGGGTTCAACCACAGCTCTGCCATGTGTTGTATGACATTCAGCAAGTGTCAAATTCAATTCACCAAAGCATTGAAGTAGTTCATATTGGTATAACACTCAGAAAAGGGCATAGTAGGGGAAATGATTTTACCTACAGCTGACTCCTTGTATTCCCTATCTCAGGGACATAGAGTTTGCAAGTGGTTTTAGAATGCAAATATGAATTCTTGAATTCTATTGAGAAATTTTTCCCTGAAGACAGAGGTAAATATCTGTTACCTTCACAAATTCAGTGAATAAAAGAAAAATGAATGAGGAAGCTAGTTACAAAAGCCTAAAAGTTTTAATATTCACATTTAAACCTTGTAATCCTGAATGCTATGCTATAAAATGGGTAATTTTATTCAGAAGTTAGTCTGTCGTGTTTTTTTTTTTTTTGCACAATACATACTTTATGAGCACAAAAATCTGAAATTTATCACAAGTAGATTTGTCAATATATGTTTTTTCTCTTTATTTGACTTGCTTTAAAGGAAAACTCACCATTCCAAATTATATTTAAAATCAGCCCATTGTACCCCATAAATGCATTAATGTATATGTGATCTATATGTTTATGACTTAATACAAAAAGAATCAATAAGGAAGTAATAATATAATGTGAGGTTAATGGCAGTTACTACTTATACCTGGTATATAAGGAAAATGACAAAAATAGCATTAAGTCTCTCCTATGAAATGTACAATGACATATTAATAATATCATGTGGAGGAAGACTGTGGTAAGATAAAAGGGTACAGTACTCAGAAATCCCAAGGCCCAGATACTTTCTCCGAGGAATTTTTCTACCAACATTAAAAGAAATATTAATGCCAATCTAATACAATTTCTCCCAGAAAATAAAAAATATATATATACTATCAGTTTATTTCATGAATCTAATATCCTTTTGATACCCAAACCAGACACAAACAGTCAACAAAAGCGTTCAGTAGTTACCTGTTGACATTGAGATTTAATCAATTCTGTAAGGAAATCAGAAACATATTTGCAACCATCTGATGACATGGCAATAAGCATTGTACGAAAAACTAGGTAGGTGGCTTGGAGGCATGCATTCTAAGAGCAAATTGGGGAAGCAAAAAAAATGATTACATACAGCAGCTTGATGTATATGGAAAAAAATCAGTGTGACTTCTGAGAGCAGTGATGGTCTTTAACTTTTATTTATCTGACTCAAGTTCAGTAGACGTATGTTTGTGACCCAGGGAATGAGCGGAATATATAATCACTTGTGTTTTGGTAAAACCTTTTTAGGAAGTTCTGCTCTGGTGACACTGTGAGAGACTGTAACTCAAAAAAGAGCCTCACATCCTGCCTTGGTTTCCTTACAATATAGAGGCTATTTGGTCTGTCAAGGGCTCCTGCCTAACTTTGATAGTTCCCGTGATAACTGGAACCTGTCCTCACAGGGTGCAGCAGCAGTAAGTAGATTCAGTGGGGAAAGATCTTCTTACACAGATTAATCTGCAACCGCCCAACACAAAACACTGCAGCATGTCAATCATGAACCTGATCCAATGTGCTAATTTTTGTTTTATGTGATGTGCTCAATTGCCAAACAAAATGTACAATGTGTATATTTTTGGCTGTTCTTGTCATTGACAAGAATGGAGAAGATGCCAAAGAAACGAGTTAGGGACATCTCAGACCAAACTAAAAATACCCATATGAAAAAAAATCAGTGACAAATTAGGATTAATTTTATATCTGCCAGGCCAACATTAAACTACATACAGATCAATAACCTCTGACTTGGATGAAAGTGACCTTTGGAGTTCACAGATTTGTCCCTCAAAGAAGCCTCTGGATGTCCTCTGATCTCAGGCTCTGAGTTATAGAAATCAGAGTTTAAGCAAGCGTATATAATACCACATATTCTCACAGGAAACCGACATTTAACTCTTTCTGCCTAGCTCTCCTTTTTGGTACCACCGATATCATAAATGCACATTTCTTTGTTCTGTGTGGCATATGTTTTAGCGGTTATTTTTCATGCTGATATGTTTGTTAGTTCTTTTCAGATATTCATGTGTGTTCCCAAAAAAGAACATTTAGGAAGTATTTTAAAATTGAAAAATGATGATATTGGAACCATGTGATGTATTGTGAGACACAGCAAATTTACAAAATCACTAAATTTTCGATTTTGCTTTTCTAGTTTCTGAAGCATTTCGTGGTTTGTTGTGTTTCAGCAGCAGCTTATAGGCATTTCTCTGAGATTTTCAAAAATAAATCAAAG
>NW_003852431.1:3227583-3229866 GCF_000181295.1 Otolemur garnettii
TATTGGATGTTAATATACAAAAACATTATAAACTTGTTTAATGTCCAATACTTTAGGACTTAAGACACAGCTTTAATTTTAATTGTTTCATACAATATTTAAAAAGCTTCATATATTTTGCCAATTAAGGAGAACATCACATGAATTGAATTCAAAAAATTCAAAAAAATTGAATCATAATAATTATTACCATGCCTGGGTCCAGGAGAAGCATGAGGTGCCGTCAGTTGCCTTACACATTATGGCCCTGAATAATAGCGCCTTCCTATTACTTTTCCCTCTTATCTTTGTTTAAATTCTGACTCCCTAAATTTTGGTTTTACATCTTCTGGCTACATTGATTTCTAGTATCTGAAACTGATTTTCAGGATCTTTGTCCTTTGAGACTGATTCTCTTATGTAATACATTATTTTTGAACAACCATGACAAGCAGCTGAACCAAAAAGACAACGTATAAGATAAAGTGCCCTTTGTTTTCCTTTTCTTTTCTTTTCTTTTTTCTTTTTTGCTTTTTTTATGCCTTTAAGAATTGTGTTTTCTTCAATTAAGATGTGAACCAGAATTCGGAGGCTGTAAATTCACATTATTAAGATAGCTTTTTCCCCCCCCAGATTACGATAAGGGTACATATGATCGGATAGCGTTCTTTGCATTTGTTACGTAAGGTACCACTTGCAGTTGAACCCTTCACCCAGGAGGTGAGCCATAAACCTCTACATTGTACCAGCTAGGTGAGAGCTTATCAGAAACCCTTCTCTCCTCCCCCTTTCCTTGACTTTAATCTGTTTTGTGTGTATGTGGGGCGTGTAGCTTTAACATCTCCCTCAGCTCAGCTAAATTTTGGAAAGGGATCTTCTCTATTTCCCTTGTCTTAGAACACTCAACAATTGCAATTTTTTTCCTCTGATCCTTAAAATGTATATAAATCTTCTGCCAGCCTCTTCCCACTTTTACAACATAGGAATGTCTTTTTCGAGGACCTGGAAGACATCCCTTTGAAATATGATTGTCTGAGGAGGTAGACTGCTTTTTCCCAGTTTCTGTGGGAAGGTAGAAATCTAACTTCAACAAATGCCAACTAGCAAACTTAGATGCCTGATGCCACATTTATCATCCTCTCCACTAACGTCCTCCAGTGCTTTTCCACTCACTCTAGTGCTCAGAATATCTAGGGCCTTTTGTTTCAAAAAGTTGAGTTAATTCTTTCTCCCATATAACCTTCTTTAATTTATGATAGTACAATTTTTTTTTAAATTCATAATATAGGGGAAAATCTTATAAAACTGATGCAAATGTTTTAAAAATTCAACTTCACATAAATTAGGTAAATCTTTGCTTTGGCAAATAAGACTTGTTCAATATTCATGATCTAATAAAATACCTATGTGTTCTGAGTTCTCATCGTAAGTGTAATACAAACAAATTTTTATTTTGATTGAATTTCCTAGTCAAAATATCTAATAGTATATCTGCTAGATATTTAAGTTTACAAAATTTATTATTATAATCTAATTTTGTCATTATTTTGATACATTTATAGTTCAACCATAAGTATGTTTTATTTGCCTGTTTAAAGCGAGTTTCTGAAATCCTTTTGGTAACTTACAATGTGACATTTATGCTTGACTAAGTAGTAGATAACTACAAATATCTAGATCATTTCTGTAATAAATAAGGCAAACCACTAAAGCTTTCTTTAGTAAGTCAAAGTTTAGGTTTATATACTTATGAGTAAATTTTGTATTACATACAGAGGCTAAATATATTAGGTCTGTTAATAAACATATTTTTTTTTTGCCACATTTGCAAGAAGACAGGTCCCCAGATAGCCTTGGGTGACTACTCAGGTCTCTGCTTCCACTTACAGTTCTCAGGATAACTGTAGAAAGTGCCAAGAAAGCAGTGCCCTGAGATACAAAGGAACTTCCCAGAGCAGCCCAGGTTTTGTCCTCATGTCTTTCAGAATAGGATGTCTGACAATTCCTTAACTCAGTGAACCAGTATCTCCTGGGATCTGTCCACTGGGATACTGTGGATATCTTTCCAACCAGACACTCCTGGGATCTGTCCACTAAGATACGGTGGATATCTGTCCAACCAGACACTCCTGGGATCTGTCCACTGAGGTGAGAAGAGGCGCATGGTCCATGTGCACTGGACAGTTAACTGTGCACTTAACTCAATTCATGTGCACTTAACTCAGTTCATGTGGACTTAATTCAGTTCATGTGCATAGTTCATGTGAACTCACTTAACTCAGTTCATGTGCACTTAACTCAGTT
>NW_003852431.1:3230321-3239070 GCF_000181295.1 Otolemur garnettii
CACTTAACTCAGTTCATGTGCACTTAACTCAGTGAACCAATGTCTTCCGGGATCTGTCCACTGAGGGGAGAAGAGGCGCATGGTCTGTGTGCACTGGATAGTTTTTCAGAGCTTTGAGGACTAGCTAATCATGGATCTTAGGTTTCTGTTGATTCTTGCTGCCTGTCTGTGAATAAATTTGCTTTTCATAACCTACTGTAGCCATGTTGTGCCTCACTGAACCCATACTCTGGTACCTGGGTTTGTGCAAGACCTCCAGCTGGATGAAGGAAACTTGGTAAAAATTGAGGAAGTTTTAAGAATTTCTTCTGGGATTAGTAAATAGTACACAATGTTCATTTCCCAAAGATTACTTGCGGTGTATTGCATTTTAGCTTAAGATATTTAGAAATCATTCCATGTGAAATCATATATCTATGAAAATTGTAAGATGACATATTCACAAACCGTATTAGTTTGCTAGAAAATGCTAATATAGAGCTGTTCTAAATTGTCTATTTCCTCTTTTCTTCTGGTAAAACACTTTGACTAGTCAAACATTATGATCAATATATGTAAATGAAACTAGTACAAATAAGAAAAGCAAAAGGAAACAACCTTAGCATAGGATTTGGTTCTGTATAGGATACACTTTTGTTATTAAAAAAATTTTTTTGTCCTAAATCAAAATGACTCATTCCAGAATAAAAAGAAAGAAAATGTACACAATGAATAGATATAGATAGTCACAGAAGCCTTTATAGGAACGAAATTTTATTTTGCATCTTCAAAGCTAATTTAGATTAGTTAGGTTTATTTATTATTATTTTTTTGATCATTATCATCAATAGTATAATGGCCAAAGAGTAGAGTTTGGTTTCTCTGTGTTAAAATGACAACATGTTCTTGGATTATTTGCCCTCTCTTAGTAAAAGATTATCAAAGTGATATTCTTGACCTTCTGATCTGCCTAGATGTCACAGATTTCATGTCATTTTATTGTGTTTGGTTGATTTGATCGGGTATTTAACTCTTTTAACGAACCCAGACTTTTCACTTTTAAAACAAGTAGTTAAGACCTGTTTCTTACTGATTCATAATACTTTCAGTCCAAAACTTTTGATATGTTCAATGACTTTTTGATATTTTGTCTACCTCAAATATAATATTAAATGAAATATTTTATGTTCTCAAATTAAAATTCCTCTGGAATTTCCCAGAGGGCCTGTAGAAAATCA
This sequence comes from Otolemur garnettii, assembly GCF_000181295.1. Classification (NCBI taxonomy): domain Eukaryota; kingdom Metazoa; phylum Chordata; class Mammalia; order Primates; family Galagidae; genus Otolemur; species Otolemur garnettii. Next base: position 3,231,539 of record NW_003852431.1, read on the forward strand.
GAAAATATTTGCTTTCACTCCTTGTTTAAAAAAAAAAAGTGGAGGTGTTAATAATAATTAGGCTTATTTGATATGTTGAGCCACTTTAAAGCCTGTGGTAATAAGATATATTTAAACTTCCTTAGGCTCTATGTGTGTAGGGAAAATATTATTTATATAAATATTTAAGAAATTTTAAAAGTTTCTAGAAATCTGTCACTGCTTTCGCTGTCTGTGATATGTACTAGCTCTGTATTGCTGACATTAGACCAAAGGACTGAATGTCATTAGTCACGAGCACCTGTGTCTAACACTCTCTGAGGGAGCGCAGGAGCCTAACCTTGACCAGTGCAGATTCACATATCACAGATGTGAATGTACTAGCTCTGCATTACTGACATTAGACCAAAGGACTGAATGTCATTAGTCAGGAGCACCTGTGTCTAACAGTCTCTGAGGGAGCGCAGGAGCCTAACCTTGACCAGTGCAGATTCACATAACACAGATGACCTAATCACCTTGACTAACCTTCCCTGTCGTGTCCTCCAGTAATTTTTCTCCAGCTTATCCCAGTGCCTAAAAGTCCTTCCAACTTTTATTCTGGTAGAGTTGAGTTCAATATTTTTCCATTTATTCAATAGTCCTGAATAAAGTGACCCTTGACTTTTTATGTCAGTACAGTTTTTATAACATACCCTTGAGGTGATTATAGTATCGTTAATAGATGTCATCTTTCCTGATACCCTGTGCCTTTATAGATGCATTACAAACATTATCCAATTTGATTTACATCCACCTTCAAGAGATGTTTTACTCTATTCACTTAATAGCTGAGAAAACTAAGGTTTAAATAAGTTAAGTCAAGTGCACTAAGTCGTCCAGCTAAGCTTCAAAATCTCTCTCTCACTCAAACCCTTCCCCGGTTTTTTACCTATTCTTGTATTTATGATCCTGTGTTCTTTTTCTTAAAAAAAGAACCTTTCAGTTTGCTGGAGGCGTTACTGAACTTGCATCTGCCTACACACAGCAGATGAACGTCAAGTTCAGTGCAGTCTTCTCAGTACCTATGAGGAATTGGTTCCATGACCTCCCATGGATACTAAAGATGCTCCAGTTCCTGATGTATACGCTCAAGTGTTTGCGTATAAACTATGCACACCTTCTCATCTACTGCATTTTAAATTATTGCAAATTCAATATAAATAATTGTTGCATTGTTTAGGAAATAACGACAAGAAAAAAGTCTGTTAAATATACATTGAAACAATATATTTTTAAACACTCTATGTTTGATCTTCAGTTGGTTGAATCCATGGATGCAGAAACTATAGAAGAAAAGGGCTGACTGTTTTTAAGTTTGGGAATGTCTGGTCTTAGTATGTATGTGCCTCTTTCAGTTATTTGTTCATTGGAGCCACAGTTTTCTGTAGAGTTAGGGCTGAGGCAGCTTTGCAGAAGTGCTGGCAGCAGGAGATGAGTCCTGGGACCTCTAATCCATCTGTAATCAGATCAGCCCTGCTTCTGTCTCTGCACTTATCTACTTCTGTTATTTAAGTAAAATTTGTTTGGGAAAAATAATTGTGTGGGAAAATTGTTTGAAAATAGTGGCCAAAGGTAATGCTTCTAGGTCCCCTTTCTATCGAATATGTACATGTTGAAGTAGGGTAACAAATATGGAAAGTTAATTATATAAAATTTGTGTATATATATATATAATTTTGTATTGAAAAGGCTTTATAAATTATCTAAACCAATCTCCTTTTGAAAAAAATATGAGGGTCACAGAAGAGAAAGTAATTTACTTAAGGTGTAAGACTGGTTCAGAATAAAATTGCAATTATTAAAATCTCATAAGTCACATAAAATCTCATATGTCACTTATGTTAGTGACATAAGGCATTATGTCACTAACTTATTTGAGGGATTTTTGACAAAACTTCCTAATGAAACTTGTCATTATACTGACTCTCATTACGCTTTGGGGCCATTGCTCACACACACTACTTCATGCTTTAGATGAACGAGCATAAGAGATATCTAATATAGTCTTAGAATCAAAACAATTGGGATTGAGCAGTTTTTGTTTTGTTCTGTTTTGCTTTTCCATATAATGTCAGATGTGTAATTGAATATCTTTCCTCCGTCAACCATTAGAACTACAAACCTGAGGTCCATCCACATGAAGAACACAGAATTTTAAAGTTTATATTATCTATAAATTATATTCCTGCTTGATGTTATTTAGCAATGTTTTTTCTTTAGTTTCTTTATTCTGTATTGGCCAATTGAACTACCTTTTTGCAGCTGTCACAATGAATTTGAACTGAAGCTAGACAGCAAGACAGCAACCATGTCCCATGAAGGTTTTGGTGTAGTTGTATCCCTACCTCATTTGTACACAATTATTTCCCTAGATTCTAACTTAGTATTTTTTAATACATAATATACATCCATTAAATATTTATTGAATGCATAAAGGTAAGGTTTACAAACTATACATGAATGTCAAAGTTGTAACAGCTATGACAAGAACCAGAATTCAATCTTTTTCTAGGATGAATAGAGAGAAAAGTAGTTTATTATGTTTTACAGTGCTTGAACTTTGTACAGTATAATGTGTAAAAATGATCAGATTTCATAATCTTATGTGTTCAACGTATAAGCCATATTTTTATTTTCTATTTTTAAATTGTATTATCCTTTAATAAGAAGAGATTTATAGGGATTAAATCTTAAGTAAAAGACATTTAATTTCTATAATCATGAAACATATTTTAAATAGTGTAAATGCAAATTACATTGCCATTTTTTTACTGGCACTTTCTATGAAACACTGTCATTGCAACTTCTACTGTGCATTACAAAATCTTTGTACATATTTAAAATATTTACCATGTACTTTTTTTTTCAGACTCTTATAGGGGTATTAATGTTTTGGTTACATGATTTGCTTTTGTGCAGTTTGAATCCAAGTCATAAGTGTGGCCATCACCATGATAGCCTTGCCTGCATAGTGCCTACTAAGTGTGGATTTAACCCCCCACCTCAGGTGTCACCTGTGTGGTTTCCTTTGAGTTTATTACCATATGTGCACATGGTGTTGATAGATTATTTCCAATTTAATAATGAGGACATGTGATATTTGTTTTTTTCATTCTTGCCAATACTTTGTTTAAAAGAATGGTCTCTGGTTCTATCCAGCTTGTGACAAAAGGTATTAGTTCACCTTTTTTTCTATGACTGAGTAGCATTCCATAGTGTATATATATACCACATTTTATTAATCCATTAATATGTTGATGGACACTTGGGTTGATCCCACATCTTTGCAATTGTGAATTTTGTTGCATTAAACTTTCGAAAGCATTTGTCTTTTTAATAAAATCCGTTGGGTAAATATTCAATGGTAGGACTGTTGTATCAGACTTATTTTAGTTCTTTAAGAAATCTCCATACTGTTTTCTGTAGAGGTATAAGTGTTCTTCTCACTCTGTATCCACACCAGCATCTGTTGTTTGGGGATTTTTTTGGTAGAAGCCATTCTCACTGAAGTTAACTGTATTTCATTGTGGTTTTTATTTGCATTTTCCTGATGATTAGAGCTTTGAGCATTTTTTCATATGCCTTTGGGCTATTAGTCTAGCTTCTTCTGAAAAGCTTCTGTTCATGTGTTGTGTTCACTTTTTGAATGGGTTTTTTAAATTTTTTTCTTGTGGATTTGTTGGAGTTTCTCATAAATTTATGGTTATCAGTCCTTTATTGGATAGGTAACATGCAAATATTTTCTCCAATTCTGTAGGTTATCTGTTCACTCTATTGATTGTTTCCCTGGCTGTATAGAAGCTTATTTTAATTTAATCAATTCCTGTTTGTTAATTTTTGGTTGCTGTGATTGACTTTGGTTTCCTTTTCATAAATTCTTTGTCAAGCCCAATATCTAGAAGATTTTTCCAACATTTTCTTCTAGAATTCCTGTAGTTTCATGTCTTATACTTAAGTCCATGGAAACCATAAGTGAAACCTAGGGGTTAATTTCATCAAGTGTCCCTGCCTCTGTTAGTCTTGCTCACTGGCTATTTTTGCCCTTTTATCTATTAAGCTAACGGCTGAGCTAACTGAGGGTTGGCTGTTGAAACTTAATGTATACCAGCCACTTTATAGACAACTTTTATAAGTCGCCATATTTTTATTTTTATTTATTTATTTATTCTTTGAGACAGAGTCTCACTATGTCACCCTTGGTGGAATATTGTGGCATCACAGCTCACAGCAACCTCAAACTCTTGGGCTTAAGCAATTTTCTTGCCTCAGCCTCCTAAGTAGCTGGGACTACAGGTGCCTGCCACAATGCCTGGCTATTTTTTTTGTTGTAGTTGCCATTGTTGTCTGGCAGGCCCAGGCTGGGTTCAAACCCACCAGCCCTGGTGTGTGTGGCCATCACCCTACCCACTGAGGTACGAGTGCCACCTATAAGTCACCATAATAATGGACTTTTCAGTTGTTTTCTCGGGAGGTTAAGCTGGCTCCCGTCAAGTTCAAACAAGTGGAGTTCAAAAACCTTCAACGGGGCCCATACAAGTGCCTAAGAGATGAACTTTTGACATGGAAGAGCCCAAAATTACATCCTCAGAGCATGCTAATGTCGCGATTATCTGTGTATAGCTCCTATGAAATGCCATGAATCCAGCCTATACTCTAAAAAATAAACCTGTAATTTCATTTTTCTCCACTGCCATCCACTTATTCTTATCCTGTAGACCACCACCTTCCTCAATTTATAAATATTCCTGAGTCTTAGATTCAGAGAAGGAGATTTGGGAGGTATTTTACACCTCCTCACCCAGTAGCCTTGCAGTTAAATCTTTTCTCTTTTGCAAAACCTGTGTCATTATGATTGCTTTTTTTTTTCATCATGATTGCTTTATTAAACAAGGAAAAAACAAACTCCTGATACATCAGCAGGTTTTTTTATATATCTTTAAATTTTGTGATTCATGATGTCTGTCTGATCAATTTGAATTTTTTCTGTTCATTTCAGTTTTGGGTCTTCCAGTCAAGTAGTCATGAGAGGTGGTAACTATTTGATTCTGCCTTACATGTTGTTCATTATCAGTGAAATGAAGCACTCTTTTTAGTAGGCTTTATCTTTACTTAATCTCCTTCTTGGCCTTTGCTTGAGGATGTAATAAAAGATCAAGAAGCCATCATCAGAAATATTTCCAGTTCCCTGGGGAATTTTCACAAATCAAACCCTTTGAGATAGATGAACTGATGTCTACTAATGATTGAGCTTTTGAACTGCTTGTGCAATGAAATATACAAAAAGGAAGACAAGCTTTCACAGTCAGCTTCCTATTGATTATTTTTAAAGAATAGGAAAGTTACTCACTACCTGAAGATACCTTTCAGATTAGAAACAAAGAAAACTGTCTTAGATCAAGGTAACTATTAGTTGGAATTAATGAATCTTCTAATTGCTTTAACATGTATAAATGCCCAATTATACCCAGTAGGCATTAGTACCCTTTACCCATCTACTCCAGTGATTGTCACATATGTCTTATTCAAAATCCAAAAGTCTTTAACCAGACAGAGTTTTTCTTTCTCATCTAATGTTTATTATCCAATAATCTTTTTTTCCCACAAAATGTCCAAACAGAGTAAATTTTAAAACTGCCTTGTCAGGTATCATTTCTTTTTGCAGCAAGATTGTAATAATCTTGACATATAATATTATATCGTCAGATTTCTTTTTAAACAGCAGGTAAAGAATGCCAGATGGTGAGTACAACCTGGGCCATGGCAGATAGTTGTAATATATAGTGACTTTTGTGAAACTTCAAGCTATTTGGTTTGAATGGGTGAATTGCATAAGTGATGAATTAAGAACATAAGAGCTTCTAGTTCATAAAGAACCTTATTTGAAAATGAAGAAATTTGAAAATAATTAAGCAAAGATGATACCATTTCCTTCATAGGGATTACTCAGTCTTTCCTGTGGGTCCCAAAGAGCCAAGTTGAATATGAAATCAACTGTCTTTTTTATGGCAAACCATCTGCTGGATCCAAATTATTATCATATGAAATTAATGTTTAAGCACCAGTATATCAGATGGCAGTGGAAGGCAAGATTTATTTACACAATCGAAATATATCTGACAGCATTTGGAAACTCCTTCTCATCTCATTTTATTATGCTTCATTTTAATTGGCATAAACCCTTCTAAAAGTTTAATATTTGATTTTTTCACTTTTCCTGAAGTGCTTACCAAGCCATTAATTATATGGACTATTTGTTGGACATGTGAAATTTGAGCTGCTATGCTTGAAAACTGAACAATAATCAGAGATGAATGATAAATCACATATTTTAGTCTAGTCTAGAAAAGTTTCACATGAATTAGTGAATCCTGTTTCTAATACAACACAGCAGGCTGTTACTAGCATGTAAACTTGAGAACTTGTTTGAGTTTTTAAAAAGGAAGACATACACCATATTTTGCTGAAGAAGATGTTAAGGTTTCTGAGAACACAAGAAGGAATTGTCCTTGGGGGGAAAGAGGAGAGAAAAAGTGAAATTGGTATATATTGTTAGGTGGATTGGTTGGTTTTATTGTGGAAGACAGTGAATGCCCTAGGTAGAATTAAACTAATGTTTTCTTTCTGACTTTATAAGAAAATGCAACTACACATTAGTTTCAAAATCGAACTTTAATTTAGCACAGGTTCTTGTTTGATTAAGGCCATCTCACCTAACCATTCTTCTTTTAATAAAGAACCACTGTACAAAGAAAATGTAAACTGTTTCAACTTCTCTGTAGCTTAAAATTATTATGCTTACTAAAATAAAATGAGACAAAAATGTCAAGATATTGGATAAATTAGACAATTAAAATAATTGTGTCTAATATGGTCAAGAAATTAAAAGGCAAGCAGGACAATAGAAATAAAAAAATGTGATTTAATTAAGCTGAAAAGCTACGTAGCTAAGGACACAACAATTAAAGCAAATGAACAAACTTTGGAATGGGAGAAGATATTTGCATGTCACAAATCTGATAAAAGCTTGGTAACTACCATCTAGAGAGAACTCAGATTAATCAATAATAACAACAAAAATTGCTAACAATCCCATCTATCACTAGGCAGGAGACATGAACAGTACCTTTCTTGAGGAAGACAGATGAATAGCTAACAAACATGAAAAAATGCTCATCCTCCTTAATCATCAGAGAGATGCAAAGTAAAACCACCCCATTACCTTACCCCAATGAGGATAGCCCACGTCACAAAGTCACACAGTTGCAGAAGCTGATGCACATATGGAGAGAAAGGAACACTTTCAGGACTGCAGACTAACTCAGCCTCGTAGGAAAGAAGTATGGGGGATCTTCAAAGACCTCAAATTAAACCTCCTGTTTGATCCCACTTAGAAAAAAAAAGAAATCGTTTTATCATAAAGACATTTGCACTAATTTGTTTATCACAACAATCATCAAGATGTTGAAACTTCCTAAATGTTTATCAACTCAGGAGGGGATTAACCAACTCTT
>NW_003852431.1:3239808-3244374 GCF_000181295.1 Otolemur garnettii
GTTATTAGACCTTTGTTGGAAATACAACCTGCAAAAATCCTCTCCCATTCTGAGGGCTGTCTGCTTGCTTTACTTACTATGTTCTTGGCAGTGCAGAAGCTGTTTAGTTTGATCAGATCCCAGTAATATGTTGTTGAGGTTGCTTCAATTCCCTGGGGGGGTCCTCCTCATAAAGTATTATCCCAGGCCAATTTTTCAATGGTGGAACCACACCTATGGAGCGTATTGCAAGGGTACAAGTCAAATCTATCAAAAATAGAACACAAATGTCTTAACACTGTGATGAAGTAAATGAGGTGAAAGCTATGTTAATTAGTAGGATGTAAGCACTCCAAATTGTACAAATAATCAACACATTGAATTCCACAAAGGCAAAATGTATTCATGATCTCTCTATATATATGACTTAATAAAAAAAATAATATGCGGTACCTTCAATGAATCCCCAACAATAAAAAAAAATTTAAAAAAAGAATTACATTTCTGGGTCACTAAACCTAGATGGTAGATGGAAGGGCAAGGACATCTTCAGAAATATGTGACATGCCTGCAATTTGGCATTTACTTGGTTACTCTGGATTTTCCAAAGAAAACAAGAAAACCCAAAAAAACAAAGACACTAAAAAAAATTAAAAGACAATGTTAATAATTTTAATATAGAACTAGAAACCTTATAAAAGAATAAAATTCTATTATACAAGTGAAAAACTAATTGAAATTGAGTACTCTATAAGTAGGTATAATAACTAATTAGTTATAATTGACAAGAAAATTAATGAACTAAAAAAAGGTTAAAGAAACTATGGAGCTTGAAATCTACCCTGTAGCCCTAAATATCAAAATACATAAAACAAAAATAAATATGTGAAATTTTTTTTCTGAAAATTTTATTGCTGTGGATTCATTGAGGGTACAAGATGTGTCATACACTTTGAAATTTTAAATTCATCATATTTTAACATATGTCTAGAAGATGGAGTGACATAATTCAAATGTAGATTAATAAAACATGAGAAATAAAATTGATCTAAGTGGTAAGTGACTATACACATATATGTTCTGTATCACAAAACTACTGAATTCACTTTTTTCCCATTATTCTAGGTCATGCAGTATGTCTCAATAAATTTCAAAGGTCTATATTCTGATCACGGCAAATCTAATCTAGAAATCAAACCTGTAATGAAAGAAAATAAGCCTGTATATGTTTGGAAATTAAGATATGTGGATTAAAAATATCATAGCTAAAAGAAGAAATTAAATTTAGTAAAATACTTTGAATGTAAGTCTATAAAATATAACTTAGGACATCTGGTTTACAGTCAAAGTTGCACCTCAGAGATGTTTATGTATATATTTAACAATATATGTATGGGGGCATCGATAGAAATATATGCATACACACATGTATATTACTGTGTATCGCAGTAAATAAAATTTAGAAATAAGTGATGAATGAACCTATCTCCAAAACTTGAAAAATCACATCAGATTACCTGCAGTGGAAATAAAAATAATGATATAATAAATAAAACAGGAAATTAATATAAAATAGGAAATAAATATATACTAGAAAATATCAACTCAATATTGCTCTTCTGAGTAAAGGAATAAAATTGAGGAAGGTTTGCTAAGATTAAGAGAAAAAATGAAGAAAACGTAGTTTTATAAATTCAGAAATTAAAAAGATATAATTATAGACTAAAAAAATTAAAGAGATGGTATAAGAATATTATAAAAATATTTTTATCTCAAATTTTTAATTTTTTTAATTCAAGGAAGTATACTATGAAACACCATTGAAAATATTTTAAGGAAGATATTAGTAAGTCTAAGCTACAGTATGTATTACATTCAACCAAGTTAGTAAAATTGGTTTAATTCTCGAAAACATTTGATATTTTTAAAAGAATCATATTATTAGTATACTCCAAAATCAATTGTGAAATTCAACACATAGGGATTAACTTAGTAAATTTTAGTACGGTAGAACTTTATTGATCTCATACGCTATTTATAAAAATTCCAGTGTATAACTTAAAAAATTAGGAGCAGAGTAAAACTTTATTAATTTCATATAATATCTAAAACAATATGTATGGGAATTATTGTATTTAATAGAAAATAATAGAAGTTTTCCACTGAGATCAGAAATGAGATAAATATTGCTATTACCCATTGGAGAAAAAAAATAACAATAAATATAGAAACTATATAAACTATAGAATGAATAGAATATAGAATATTTCTATATGAAATATAGAAACTATATAATTATTGAAGATAAAAAAAGTGCAGCATCATTAATCACAGATTGTGTGATTTTATTGTTCATGTTGAAAATCCAAAATAGATTACAGTTCAACTTTAGGCTTACTAAATAAGGAGATATTCATTTGCTAAACAAAATGTTTGCATACCTTAATGAAAAATAGTTCAAGAATCACTAATAGTTATTTAAAAATTTATAAAAAACAAAAAATATACTCTGTTCCACGAATAAAGGCTTTATGTTAAAAGGATATCAGTTTTCGCTAATTGATGTGCAGATACGGTGAAATTTAAATCAAATTTATATTTGGTTTTGAAAATGGGTGCAGTTGTTGATGCTGTAGACTTATTCACAAATTTATATAAATATTCAAAAATACGCAAGATAAACTTAAAAAAAAACTGAAAAGTGAATGTAAGAGGAGGAAAGGGAGGGGAAGGAGAAATAACAGGAAAATTTTTAGAACTTACACTATCAACTTTGTTGTAAAGCAAAAGTGATGAAAATGGTGTGATCTAAGCAGAATGATAAATTAAAACTAAAGAAACAGAATAAAGGATCAGAAATAGACTCCCATGTATATAGAAATTGTAATTATGATGAACATGCCAAACAGAAGATAGAAAAAAGATGGTCTTTTCCATATGAAACGTCCTTAGGTCGTTTACGTGAACTCACATAAATCCTCAGTCTTACTCCTTAAACCCATATCAGTCATGGTTGGATTGAGGAGCTCAATGTAAAAGTAAAATGGCAAAGCTTCTAGAAGATGCAGGAAAAGCTTTCAGATAGGAAACTATTTCTTACCCAGGACATATGAAGTACTGACAAAGGAAAAGTTTGGCAGATTGAATTCTAAGGATTACAGAAACATATGTTATCAAAGTTGAAGGTGATCTGCAGGCTGTTATAAGTATTTGCAACTAATTTATATAATAGAGGATTTCATCTAAAATATACAAATAAAATCTACTCATAATTTTCAATAAAAGAATAAAAAATGGAAAGTGTATTTTATTAATAATGCCAAAATTGCCAGTAAACATGAGAAATTGGTTTTTTAGTTCATTAGTTTTAAGGTAAATTCACACTGAAACCACAATTAGTGCACATCTAATAGAATGACCTTGACTGACAGTTGTGTAGAAGGGGGCTCCCAAATTGGCTCACCTCCAACAAGCCCCACATCCTATTTGACACAAATGTTGCCTACTTACTCACTGGACGGATGAACTCCAAATCTTTACCAATGATCAAGGACTTCTTATATTCCTCCTGGCATTCTTTTGTTTTCCATATTTTGAATTTTTCTAGGTTTTATTGGTTTGTTTTTTTTTCATGTTGTGACTCCTCCTCACCATCCTACAGGAGATTTTTTTCTCTAGATTTAACTGGCCGAGGAAGCTACTTTCAAGGGGCAGTCTCTCAACGATTCACTCTCTTCAGAGTGAGGGGATAGAGCACAGTGTACCATCCCAGACATAAGATTAATGATAGCAATAAAAATCGCTGAAATCTCTTACAAGGCCAGCAGCGCCATGTGTCACTTCGCAAGGTAATGCTGCCTGGCCTAGGGAAGTCTGGAGGGCAAGGCCACAGCACAGATGCAACTCTCATCAACTTCAAAATAAAGATTACCCTTTATGAAAGAAACTTACCCAAAGTAAATACAGGAATAAATGGGGGGAGAATCTCTCATCCTCTCAGAATCATGTCCAGATGGCCACCCCTCCTATCACTTTGTCATCTGACCTCCAAACTGTATCTAGACACTGTCCAGTTCCCATAACCTGCAAATAAACTGCTTGGGAACAAAATGAGGTGCAAGATTCAGCATTGCTTCCTTTCGAGGGGTGGGGAACCTGAAACTTTGGGGCCACATATGCCTTCTGGATCCTTGAGTGAGGCCTTTTGAATAAGTCCTGTTAATAAAGACATATGTTCTGTGATGTTTGGATTTGGTCAAGGGGCCATGAATGGAGATCTGGAAAGCCACATGTGGCCCCAAGGCTGCTGGTAGCCAACCAAATATCAAAGAAATGAAGACATATAGAAATGAAAACTCACCACTCACCATATTATCTACGCCTACAAGAACTGGTCGCCTTATGTTAAGGATTTCTAATGGTATGCTCATACAATTTTATAATATGTTAGAAAATAATGTCCAATATTAAATAACCCATTGCAATTATGATTAGCCCTCGGCCACCTAAAACACAGAATTCTTTATAATGAGAGGAGAGGAGGGATTTATTATCTTTATATCTAATTAATGTCCTAAGAGTTTATTA
>NW_003852431.1:3246746-3262784 GCF_000181295.1 Otolemur garnettii
TATAAAATGAGATCATGGAGAATCAAAACATACCTGAAATAGAGAGCAGGGTGCAGGGATAAAGCTGTGGTGGCTTGTTTTCTTGGCCTGGAAGCAGGTGAGAGGTGCCAGAACTTCTGTTCTTGCTAGGTAACCATAGGCAAAAGAAAGATAAAAAACCAAAACTGGCCTTCATTCAAAATTCAAAAATGACTGGAGTCAAGCTCATGGATGAAAACTAAAGGTCAAGTGTGTAGTTCGTATTCTCCACCCAGCTTTAAAAAGAAAAGACTGCATGAAGTCTTGGCTATACTGAAGCCTTTATGAACCCATCGTCTGGACTGATGGAAGAGAAAATCACAAATCCTTCACCAGAGATTTAGCCAAACCACCCACTGTTTAAAAGAATAGATTTTCTACATCCCCAAAATAAGCACATGGATTCAGCCCAAACCAGGATTAAAGATGTATTTTGGGGACCAGAGGCCACAAGGGAAGAGCTAAATAAAAAAAAAGAAGAAGAAAAAGACTGAATGAAATGAAGGAGTATAAATAAAGAGTAATGGGAAAATGATCAAAAAGATCAAAATACAATTTCACACAAAAAAACCCAACAATGCATATAAATCAAGATATCTAATAATACTAATATGAAAGACAAACATAAAAGGCAGAATCTATGTGCACATAATTAAGTATAATTTTTATATACTTTTATAAAAGTATATACATTTTTATATACTTTTATACTTATAAAAGATCAGTGTGAAATAGACTTTAAAGTACTTTTTTGTTTCTTCATTCTTCAAAAAGATAAATATCGTGATAACAGATACATATTAATTACTTATAAAAAGCAAAAACAAAACAGAACTGTTCATCATCAAAAACAATGAAACTGCTTCAGATGTGAATAAGATGATGCTGAGAAATTATCATGCAAATAGAAGGAGGTAAATGTGAAACAAATAATAGCTAAAATTAAAAATATGTGAATATGACCCTAAGAAGTTTCTTTAAATGTAGAATGAAGGTTGTGAAAATGGAAAAGTCAATTAAAAAAAAAAAACCTAGACTCCTAATAACATAGATTATTAAGAAGGAATAGATTTCAGGGCTAAGCAAAACAGATTAATTCTAATCCAGATACATGAGAGAAAATGGAGACATTATCCCAAAATAAGAAAAATAGGTTAAAAGCCAGTTCAGACCAAGTAGAAAATATATACGAAAGAAGCAAAAGATGGCATTTGTCCTGCTATCACTTTCTTTAACCAAAACATGAAAACTAAGTGCCAAAAATACCATTAAAATTTTGACAAGAAATTATCCAGAAAAGTCACAGTCAGCCTAGAAATTAAAATTGAGCTAAACTGGCATTTATTATCAAAGGTAAAATAAAGACCCTGTGGGACACAGATATTTACTCAACGTGGCACTAAACAAGCTTTGTATATTCTTTTGCCTGATCAAATTTTTATGTTTTCTTAATTTTTTCCTTTTAAATTTTTATTTCATTCTTAATTGACACATAATAATTATACATATTTATGGGGTACATTGTGATGTTTTTATACATGCAGAAGCCTAATGATCCAATCAGGATAATTAACATATGCATCATTTCAAATGTTTGTCAAATTTTGTGATGAGAATGTTTAGAGTCTTGTCTTTTGGCTATTTTGAACTGTGCAATGCATAATTGCTAACTGTATTACTGTAGTGTGCAATAGCATACCAGAACTTATTTCTACCTAATAATAGCGTAGTCCTGATTCCCTCCTCCTTTCCCCGTCTCTGATAACGACTGTTCTACTTTCTACTTCTCTGAGATCAACATTTGCACAGTCCGACTAGGAGGGACTTCATGCAATCTTTGCCTTGCTGTGTCTGACCTTAGGACAAGTACACCATAGCAGGCTTGTTAGATCATATGTTAGTTCTATTTTTAATTTGGAGGGGAACTTCCATCCTGGTTTCCATAAAGGCTATACTAATTTACATTCCCATCAACAGTGCATAGGTATTTCCTTTTCTCCATGTCCTTTCTAGCACTTACTATTTTCTATCATTTTGAATGTAGCTTTTCTAACTAGCTACATTTGACATCTCCTTGTAGTTTCAATTTGCGTTTCCCTAATGGCCTTATACTGAACATTCTCTTACGTACCTCTAGCCCATTCCCATGTATCTTCTTTTGAAAAATAACTGTTAAATTCTTTTGTCCCTTTTTTAATCTGATTGGGTTTTTGATACTTTCTAAAATAAAATGAATACAAAAGAATGGAGTGAAATGCAACAACAAAAAACTAAGTTCAGATGTTTACATTAATATAAATATTTAATATAAGTAATGTTTAATATAATGTTTTAGCAAAATGAATTTAATACAGTTTTTTGTAGGAAAAATATTTTTAATTGTCAATGTCAATACTTTTTTATAGAAGTGTGGTTTGTGTAGAGTCCAAGTGACTGAGACGACAGGGTGTCTGGGCCCAGAGAACTCAGGGCCAACATTCCAGAAATCCTGTCTGACCAGAGTCCAGGATTTCGGCCTTCTGTGTGCTGCAGACAGCCTGATTGACATTTGAAGCTGAGAAAAAAATGCTTAGCAAAGATCACTCTTCCCTGAGCCTTTCTTAGGTGTAAGATAAAAATCACCAAAGTAAGTTAGGAAAGTAAAACTTTACTCCCCTCCATCTTTTTTATGGCTGCATAGTATTCCATGGTATGCATATACCGCAATTAATCCATTCATGAGTTGATGAATGCTTGGGCTGCTTCCATGAATTGGTAATTATGAATTGGGCTGCAATAAACATTCTTGTGCAAATGTCTTTTTGTAAAGTGAGTTTTGGTCATCTGGATATATACCTTGTAGAGGAATTGCAGGATTGAACAGAACACAATTATAGCCCAGAAAGAAGGAGAGAAGAGGAGGGCATAGGGAGGGGAGGAGGGTGGATGAGTGAAGGGAGGGTAATTGGTGGGACCTCACTTATTGTGCATATTGACAGGGAACATGTCAAATATATTAATAATAGAGTATGAATGTCTAAACACAACAGCTAAATAAGTGAGGTGAATGCTATTGTTAACCAGTTTGATGTAAACATTCCAAATGGTATATAAAATCTGCACATGGTATCCCATAAATGAAGTAATGTACATAGTTATGATCAAATAAAAAAAAAAAAGAAAACTTTACCCCCTAATCTGTAACAATCGTATGATTTATTTACTTTAGTTCCCTGCATTGTTTCCCCCTCTTTTACTGGGAATGACTGCTTCGGGCACCTTACTTTGAACAACTAAAATTAACTTTATGTTTTATGTGGTCAACATGATTTATGGTTTTGAATGAAAAAGAGACCTTTGGATGAATAGATCGAGGCTATACTTCCTAGCTGCACTTCCTGGCTGCTACTAGTGATGGTGGACGCTTTCCCCAGGCTCCTGTTGGTTATTTCACCAGAGATAACTGAGTCTAAGTCTTTTCTGTGTCCACCACTCTCTGTGCTGATCCTGACAAAGACGTAGGACCCAGACTTCCACACTTTTCTTCATAGTTCAAGTTTTTATGAAGTTAAAATAATATCCATGGAGTCCTCATCATGATCTCTCAGACCTCATAAAATGAAAAATAAAGAAAAAAATAAATACGTAGAATTCAGATTGAGCTAAAGGGACCAAATTTGTTAAATGTTCTAATCATCCTAAGATAAACAGATGGCATCTATTCAAGCAAAGCAAAGCAGTAATTATGCACATCTGTACAATACCAACAAAATCTAATATATCCAGAAGCTATTGGCTGCCATTTCAGACAACAGTCTCTGAGAACAGCATTTATATAATCATTAGTCATTTTTTATAAAAGCTATAAAGACACCAAGATAATTTTTATCATTCAAAACACAGGGATGTATTTCAATTCATCCACATTAAAAAAAAGTGCTATTGACTTTCTGTAGAAAATAAAGCTTAATCAAAGTATCCCTGCCATTTTTCTTTGTGTGTGTGCCCATTAGATATTCACTCCTGCTTGTAAGGCAAGTTCACGTTTACTCAGTTATTTGAAGAAACACATATATTCCTATCATCAGGGGTATGATAAATATCTCACCTCAAAAATCGTGTTAAAAATATTGATCACCAACAACACTGAATCCTGTCCTCTGAATTCTAAGCCTCTCTTCTGCAGAAATGCCATCACCTAAAGTAGGGTGTCACAGTTCCACGTGAAGGAACAGCAGCTCAGCCATCTGGAGAGATACTTTAAAGGTTTTTATTGTCCAATTGGGTTTTTCTAGCTCTGTATGGCAGTCTGTAGACACCCACATTTTCTGCCTAGAAGTGTAAATGAATGCTTTTATTTCTGGCAGTGCATGTAAAATGCTGCACTCTAGATAGCCAGACTGAAATGCTTCTGGCAACCAAAATCATTTCATTAGCCCAGTTAGAATGACATGCATAAAATTCAGATTACACCCTGTAAAATCAATTCTCATTACTAACCTTAATGAGGCCAATACGTTTTTCTATATGCAAAACAGGGAAGAGTTTAGCCTAATTTTAGGATCAAATAAAATGCACATTTCTGAATGTTTGTGGATACTGTGCAAGTTATTGTAATAAAGGTATTTCTAGCATAGTAATCTTAAGGAAAATCGATGACAACTCTTGAATGTTGTGAGAAATTGAGCATTCAATCTGGTTATTACTGTCCTACAAACACCCGTGCTACCTTTAATTAAATCTATATTGATCATTGTGAGTTAATTGGCATCTACTTAAATAAACTTGCATTGTCTAGGAAGCAAAAGCTTTACCTGTGTCAGCAAAGTTAGTAAAACTGGGGAAAAGTGAACTTTACTATTAAGAAAAGTGTTATTCACTTATTACAATGTAATTTAAGAAGAATTAATAATATCTTTCTTATGCACAGGGCATTAGTAGTAAGTTTAGACAGGAAAACATATAATCCATATTATCTCAATACATTTACTATTTCCATAAAGCAGGCATCCTCAAACTATGGCCCGCGGGCCACATGTAGCCTGCCTAGGACATTTATCCGTCCTGCCGGGTGTTTTTCTGCTGCTGCCTGTCCTGCTTAGCCGCTGACTCGTCCTGGGGCCCACAGTCCAGCCCTCCAATGGTCTCAGGGACAGTGAACTGGCCCCCTGTTTAAAACGTTTGAGGACCCCTGAGATAAAGGTTTAGTTTTAAGCAAATTTCAGGTATAAAATAAATAATGATAAGAATACAAATAAAGCTCAGAAAAAGTAAATCGTAAAATAAAATAGAGAAGCATTCAGAAAAAATTAGGACTGATAGTGATTGAATAGATTAGTATCTACTTCACGGAGGAAAAAAAGAACTTATTTAAATTTTAAAAGATAAGTAGAATATGAATAGGATTTGGATTAAGGGGCATCTGAGCAAGTGATGAGACTATGAGTACTGACTGGGGAAAAACAACATATTGTTATCAATTTGACACCTTATGAATGAGAAATATTACAATAAAATCATAAAAATATTCAACTGAAACTATCTTGACAATTAGAAGAAAGGGAAATATAATTAAAGCAGACAGATTCTTGCCATGCAGAGGTTATAAGTCTCTGACCCACAGGGTGACGTGGGTCACTACAAAAGTTTTAGACAGACTGTGTTACAGTCTACTATTTTCACTTCCAAGAAACACAGTCCGCAGCGTCCTTTCTGATTTGCGCAAGTTTCGCCTTGGTCAACTTATTGCTGTGGTTGGGAGGGCTTCATTTGTTTACTTCGGCGCACATTTTACGTTTCTTTATTTTTGTGTCTTTTAAAACTTTTGTAGTAAGCATATCCAGTTGTCTGCGTGTTTATATGTGTGTGTGTATATATATATATATATGTTTTGTGTGTACAAAAATATGTAAAAACACATATAAACATGGAATAACATTTTATAATAATGAGATTATTGTTAACCTGAGTGTACTGTCTGAGGTTGATAATAAGATAGTTACATTGCTGGACTCATTGTTTGGAACCTGAGACAGAATAAGACCATGTGGAATATGAGCCGTAGCATTGATGGCCATGGAATGGAATAAACACATCTCCCTTCTCCCTCACTCAGACCCGTTCCTTTGGAGATAATGAAAAATCACAAATACATCGAAAGTGAAATAAACTATGGTGGGAAGGAATTTTTATGTTATACATAACATTAAAATTTTACATGGCAATTGAGTGCCTAAGGAAACTATACTTGAGAAATGATAAAAACGCACATCCAAGCAATACTTGACAGATATTTATAGAGTAGATACATATGGGCAGGGACTAATTGCTTATAACCCGAATATGCTGCCTATTCCAGGAAGCAAGAATGTGTTTCAAGGTGATATTTCAAATTTAAAAATTTAGCCACGACTATCTAAATTCTACATAAAATATCTAAGGGTACATGTGAATCTTTCTAAATGTAGAATATAAATGTCTTAACACAATAACTAAGAAAATTGCATGAAGGCTATGTTAACCAGTTTGATGAAAATATTTCAAATTGTATATAAAAACAGCACACAGTACCCCATGATTGTATCAATGTACACAGCTCTGATTTAATAAAAAAATTTTTGAAATAGGAAATGATTTTAAATTAGTAAATATGATATCCAGCTTATAATTGCCAGTAACATTCTTCACACTTGAAGTGTACAATCTCACTTTGACCATCACCTTGGCTCATTAGGTTGTCCTGTGAAGACAGGAGGACATCACATAAAGATTATCAATTATCCCCCCACACATAATTTTCTCTAAATTATGCTGATAGGTGGTAATCCAAGAGTCAGAAAACCTGCAAACTCACAGTAGGACATATAACTTTGTAAAAGTTATCATAGTTAGCAAGAATTCCTTTAGCCTGATAGCATATTTCACTTTCCATTGCTACTGCTATTTGGTCCAAGTTACAGTACACACACTCACAAACACACTCACACACAGAGGGTTCCAAAAAATGTATGCCCATTTTCAAAAAGAAAAAAAACTCTATTAAATTTGTAATACACAACTCAGATTTTGTTTCTGCTCGATATGACTTGTATCCATCTTTTGTTATGGGTGTATACTGAGTATTACAAGTTTAATTTTTTTCTTTCTTAAATTGTGCATACATTTTTGGCACCTTTGTATATTGAATTCCCCTAGCACAACTTTGTAAAAGGTGTTTATAACAATACTCTATGTCTGTTATTTTTTTTTTTTAAAGAATCCCTCTCTCATAGAGATACACATAGAAAAACATGTGAATTAAATAGTGTTTCTTGGATTTGCTTCAAAATAATTAAGAATGAGTGAACCAATAAAAGAAATAAGAAATAAGACCAGCCATTAAAATAATAATTGATGAAATTGAGTATTGGGTATAAGACCATATTGAATACAAGCCATAGCATTGATGTGCTATATAATTGTGTCTATGATATATGTTTAATTTTTTAAAAAAGAAGAAAAGAGAGAAAGACATGATTTTCCATCCTGGCTCCACATTTTCCCTTGGCTAAAATGCTAGAAGAAATATCACAAATCCTATATATGATATAATGCCTTTGAAATGTAAAAATATTGAATAAATGTCCTTGCAAGCTTTCCAGCTTCATCAAACCTACTCATTCATACTGGATAAAAGAAACCCTTTTAACTACTGGCTGAACTTAAAAAAAAAAAAAAAAAGAAAAGAAAAGAAAAGAAATCTGCAGATCATATTATAATAAAAATGACCATGGTACGTGTGAGCAAATCCAGAGTCACCCTGAGGATATTTGCTGTTTATAAAACTAAAGTCATGGCTTTTTGTGCTCATCTGGGGACTTGTAAGAGAAGGTCCCACTTTCCTTCATAAAGTGGAAGTAGGAACCCAGATTTCCACAAGCAGCCAGAGACACGAAAGGTAAAACAGTCTGTGAATGGGGAGACTGAGAAAAAAAGAAGAAAAAACTCGGCCCACATACAATGAAAATATGTTCAAATAATTATCTTGGCCTCAGTTCCAAGTAGGAGGAAAGAATTTTGCTCTGGGTATTGGTAAACAAAGTATGTTTTCCTAACCACAAATTGTCCCTATACATTTGAATTTGCACTGCATACTTGGTTCGAAATCTCCTAATATGTGACATAAATTTAAGGTGATCACTTTGATGCCTGACAAGTCAGGTTACTGACAGAAACAAAAATGCCACCTACAACAATTTACCTGGAATAATCCAGGCATTGAAGAATTTCAAAATTGAAAATTGAAGACTAGTTGGCTTCAGATATGGAAATTAACGAATGCCTGATTATAAAATGCTTATATTTAAGATGTGAAAAAAATATTAAATACTATCTAGAAATTAAATATTATTAAAGGAACAAGGAACATATTAAAAAATACCACAGAAATTCTAAAAATTATACATATATATATGTCTAAATCTACGGATCTAGAAAAAGAGAAAGAGATTTTGAAAAGTTCAAAAATGGTGTTTGTACAACCTACACAGAGCCAATAAGAAAACTGGTAAACAGAAAAGACTAAGCTAAAGGATTTAGCAAGAATATAACAAACAGATAAAAGTGAAGGAAAATGTAAAAGAAAGAGTCAGTGATCATGGGGGATGAAAATGAGAACACGGATGATGGGTCTAATTTGGCTGCTGGAAGGATCGATGATAGAAAAAAAGAAGTCATGGTTAATAATGAAATTACTGGAATTTTCCACAGCTGATAAAAGTCACAAATCCTCAAATTCAGGAGGGTGCCTGGCAAGTTCTCACCTAATGCACAGTGTCGGGGTCCACAACACAGCCCCTGGGTGAAGGGGTCAACTACATCTTTACCTGGGAAGCAAAATCAATGTAGCCTAAACATTTGTACCCTTCCATCAATCTGAAATAAAGAAAAAATAATGTTACAAGGCATAAAATCTATATGATCATCTTAGTGAAATATTTCCATTTATTTCTTTTCTTTTCTTTTCTTTTTCTTTCTTTTTTTTTGGCCAGGGCTGGGTTTGAACCCACCACCTCCAGCATAGGGGGCCGGGGCTCTACTCTTTTGAGCCATAGGCAATGCCCTCCTTTTATTTCTTTTTCATTTTTAAAACTACTGTTATATATATTTGAGGTTTACGACATGATGTTGTAGGATACATATAGATGGCAAATCGTTACTATAATGAAACAGATTGATGTGTATCTCATCACACATAGTGACTTATCGGTAAAAAAAGCAGCTAAAATCTACTTATTTAACAAAAAATCCCCCATAAAAGACAAGTGTATTAAGTGTAGTCCTCACGTTGAACATTAGAGCTCTAGAATTGCTCATGTGCCATATCTGCTACTTCCTATCCATTTCCCCCTTTCTTACACACCTCCCTGATCCTTGTTTTACTCTCAGTCTCTACATATTTGTGTACAGGTGGCTTTGACCTGTCTCCACATGTAAATGGAAATTTAAATATTCACATATAAATGAAGTTATGCACTATTCTTATTTCAATTAGCATAATTTCCTCTAGGTCCATCCATATTCTAGCCAATGGAAGATTCTCTTTCTTTTTTTGAGGCTGAATGATACTCCATTGTGTATGTATACCACATTATCATCCTTCATCAACAGATGGGCGTGGAGGTTGTTTCCACACCTTAGCTACTGTGAATAACGCCTCACAGAACATGAGAGTGCAGATCCCTCCACAAAACGTTGGTGCCATCTCCTTAGTCATATAGTCAGAAAAGAGATAACTAAGTAATATATGAGTTCAATCTCTTTAGGAACCACCATACTGTTTCCCATAACGCTTGTACCACTCTTCATTCCCACTGACAGTATTCATATTTCTGTTTCCTCAAGTCCTTGACAAAATTTGATATATCTTGTGCTTTTGATAACAGCTATCCTAACTAGTCTGACCTGATAGCTCGTATTGGCTTTCATCCGCATTTCCTTGATGATTAGTGATGCTGAACACTTTTTCATTGTATGTTTTGGCCATTTTTATATCCTTTTTGTATAAGTAGCTGTTCAGGTTCTTTGTCCATTTTTATATTTGGATACTCGTTTTTCTGTTATTAAGGTGTAACAGTTCTTTATAAATTTTGGATATTAACCCCTGATAAATATATACCTTGGAAATATTTTTGTTTCAGTTTGCAAGTGCTGTTTTTATTTTGTTTATTGTGCAAAAGCTTTGAAGTTTGATGTAGCCCTATTTATTTATTCTTGTTTTCATAGCCTGATCTTTTGGTGTGATATCCCAAAAAAAAAAAAATCATTCCCAAAGCCAATGTCCAGGAGTTTTCCCCTATTTTTTCTAGTAGGAGTTTTATCATTTTAGTTCTTACCTTTAGGTCCTTTACACATTTTTAATTGATGTGTATATGTGGTATAAGTGTCCAATATTATTCTTCAGCATGTGCAAATTGAATTGCCAACATCACTCATTGAAGAGGATATTCTTTAGCTGTTGTGTTCTTTTGGCTCCTTGGTTTAAAAGTGGTTGACCATATATGTTTTCACTTATTGCTGAGCCCGCTTCTGTTCTAGTTACATATTGTTTTTATCACAGTACCCTACTATTTTGATTACTAGAAGTTTTAATAAAATTTTAAATCAGGAAGTGTCATGCCTCCTATTTTGCTTTTCTTCCTCAGTATCATTTTAGCTATTTGGGCTTTTTTCTTCGTTCCATTCGAAGTGTGGCACTTTTTTCTATTTCTATGAAAAACATCATTGATTTCAATAGGGGTTGTGTTAAATCTGTATATTGTTTTAGGTGGTATGAATATTTTAACAAAGTAAAGGCTTCAATCCATGAACATAAAATATATTTTTATTTATTTGTGTGTTCTTCATGTTCTTTCATCAATATAAAATACGTCCACATAAACAAATCCTTTGTGTTGACTAAAGAATGCTTCACCGCTTAGCCAGGAATAGACAGAAAATTAATTTACTAGTTAAAGAGTGTGTGTGTGTGTGTATGTGATAGTTTGTGTGTGGGTGCGTGTTACTGTTCTGTGTGAATCCATGTATATTTGCATTTATGTATATATATACAGAAATACATGTGTATGACTGTATACATACATGTATATATACATATTAGCTGGTGAATATATATATTATATATACATGCAAGTGTACACAAATAAATGCTTACATTTCATATATGTCTTGAAAAACTAGAAAGGAACTATAACACTGTAAGTTTTCTCCAATTCAATAATCTACTAAAACTTGTAGCTATTTGTAGCTATTATAATAACCCAAATAAAGAAAATTTTTATGATAATTAAAAAACATAAATTAGTAAAGTCATTCTTTAAACACTGTAAGAGTATTTATATAAAAAACAAAAGAGAAAACACTAAAAAGCAGCAAAAAAGGTTTCTAATACATGATCAATATACAGAAGTCAATTTCAATTTTATATACCAGCAAGAATTAAAAAGACATATATACAACATCACTTATTACATAAGATAAGGTATTTACTAATAAACCTAAGAATATATAAGACTGCAGTTTGTGGAAAAATGCAATTACATTGAAAAATATTAAATAATACTTAAGTAAATGGGGAGTGATATTCATTGGTAGAAAAAGTCAATATGCTAGCACCTCAATTTTCTTCAAATAATTCTACACATCTTGATGAGATATTACAATCACGTGAGATCATTCTAAACTTAATATAGAACTTTAAGTAAGAATAGCCAAGATATTTTTAAAATAGAATGACAAGCATAGAGTTTGAATTATAAGAAATTATGTGAAAAATTGCTATAAAGTTATGTTATGCAAAATAGTGTGGTATTGGAAAAAGGATAAACAAATAAATGAAGGGAATAAAATGGAAAAAGTAGGAATAAACATTGACATATATTGAAGCATAATTTATATTACACATGATTATGAAATGAAGTAAATTTATATTACACATGATTATGAAATGAAGTAAAATTTACTCTCTGAATCAGACTTCTAACTACTAGAATGGGAATTTACAAATAAACAAAAAAAAGCTTAGAGGAAATTCAGAGGTAGTTGATTAGTCAGGTGTGTAAAAATGAACTCTGCAAAGGTTCTTAGGTCTCACCCAGTAAGGCAGAATACTCACAAGCCAGTCAAAACAGATTTATTACTCACAAATATGTACAAACAAAAATTACAATCTGGGGTTATGGCAAACCAGTTTCTCATCTTAGAAAAGCTTCTTACGGGCAGATATTCTTGTCCATGTATGCCCCCCTTTATATCATGGCTGAGGGACCATGAAAGCACTCTGCTATAAATTTTATAACCTAGGTAATGCTTGGGTTACTGGACACAAACATTGCATTACATCTTGTTCAGAGTGGAATGAGGACATAGCCTGGTTTCTTCGAGGCACTTCCTACTTAATGGGAGGTTGTTACGTTATCAGTGCATCCTATGGTTATTCTAAGACCTGAATGCAGGAGGGTGACAACTGGATTGGGCAAGGCCAATTGGGAGTGTGTCCTCATGCAAACTCATTTATAGTTCAATGTGTATCCATGAATAATTACAAAACAATCATAGACGTGAATATATAGGAGATGGTGTATATATATCAATTGTGTTCACTGAGAGGGCCTAGAAGCAACTCAATAGCAATGAACATAGTCCTTTCCCAGATTACTGTTTTTAAATACTATTTCTAAATTGAAGAATTGGATATTCTTAGAAAACTACCCAAAAGACAAGCAAAAGACACTATTAAGCCTCAAGGTATCTTTTAGATACAGAAATAAAGAAAGGGAAAGTGTTCAGAAAAACAGGATTGACATACAAGGTCTGGCGATTGAGTTCATGAACTCATCCTAGAAAAAGTGCTGCATACTTCACTGCTGAGTATCACCAAGGTTACCTTTGAAGTACTCTCCTTGGGATGGTATGCACCAATGCCAGCAACTCCTCTACCCTTCAAAGATATTTTGGAACTCTTTTCCTGGAATAGCAATCAGAACTGTCATCATACAAGGCCTGGCCATTAAGTTCACAAACTCATCCTAGAGATAGTGCCTTGAAGGTGCTGGTGTGGTTGAATAGCTCTCCAAGGGTAGCACTTTGAAGGTGACCACAGGGATATATAGCAGTGAGGGCTGTAGTACTTTTTCTGGGATGGGTTCATGATCTAAGTGTCAGACCTCCTATGTCACTCAAAAAGAGAAACCAATCTGAAAACATACCCTCTGGCAAAAGCTGGAATGTGCCAAATGAAATAAATGATATGATATTGGATTATTTCCTAGAGTGGCCAATGAGTGCATGTGTCGTCATTATATAAATAAACTGAGTTAATAAATGGAGAAAATAAATCTTTCTTAAAGAATAGTTCCAAATATCTATAATATATGTATAGGTGTGTATATGCATAATGTACATATATGTACACACACAAATACACATACTCCCTTCTAAAGAAGGAGAAGCTTACTTAGTACCCCCTTGTCCTACTTAATGGTTGAATACACTTAATGTTTTGTTTTCAAATAAGAGCATGGGGAAGAGAAAAAATAGTATCTGTGTAGTGGAGAAACCTGGCAGACATGACCTAAATCAAGTAATGAATGTTAGCAATTATGTCATGTGATATCACATATATCCTGACATGAAGTGATGAAAGGGCAATTCCCTTCTTTCCCGAGTACATAATTCAGTCTAATTTCAGGAAAACTGACAGATAAACCAATACTGATGGACATTATACAAGACACCTGGCTAGAACTACTCAAAGCTATTAAAAGTCATGAAGTTTAAGAAAAGACTGAGAAACTTTCACAGACCAGAGGAGACTGGGGAGACAGGACATTTAAATGCAAAATGCTATTCTGGATTGGATCTTGTATTAGAAAGAGATCATTAGTGCAAAAAGTGGTGAAATCCAAATATTGTCTGGAGCTTAATTAACCGACACTATCAATGTCAGTCTCTTAGTTTCAGCAAATATCATAGTACAATATATGAGCTATTGGCAATAGGGAGACTAGAACAAGGGTACCTAGGAACTCTTTCTACTAATTTGAAACTTTTCTGTAACTGTAAATAAATAATAAAAATTATTTTAAAAGTCAAATGCTAACACTAAATACAAACACGGCAAAAAGTTATTATACAAGGCTTACCAATTAAGTTTGAAATCTTGCCACTGTATGGTTACATTGGCGGGGCCGGAACAACAACAGCTCAGTAAGGTTACACAAGCTTGGTATATCAGCGTCTTACAGATGTGTTTGTGTCAACTTGTGTGGTGTCTTGCTCAGACATTCCTCCTTGAGGTATATGTGTTTTGTGTGCTGTCAGGAGAATATGGAAGCTTGAATTAGATGACTGAAGAAACATTACATTTCTGGTAAGACTTGGCAACAGTGGAAGTGAAACAGGGACATATTAGTCCAAGTCTAGGTGGCTAATGCCATAAAGAAAACAGCAGCAGTGTTTTTCAAATGGATTATTTATTGATTTACTTACTTTTACAGGAGAGAAAGCATCACTGATGAAGAGAGGTGAGGGTGGCCAGCCACTAGCAGAACTGATGAAAACATTGCAAAAATCTATCGAATTGTGCATCAGGATTGACAGCTAACTATGAGAAGCATCGGGACGAAAATAAACATTGATCGAGAAATAGAAAAGTCTTAATTGACAATCTTGGCATGAGAAAGGTATGTGCAAAAATGGTCCTGGAGGAGCTCACTGATGAACCGAAGCAAAGGAGAGATGAAGTTTCCTGAGATTCCATTAGGTAAGATAACCTTGGGCCATGTTATCATTGGTGATAAAACACCAGTCTACCAATACAATCCTGAAACAAAGGGTCAAATGCACAATGAAAGTCACCTAATATTCTACAGTGTAAAATGTTCTTTCAGTCTAAATCAAGGATCAAAATAATGTTGCTAACCTTTTTTGGTGTTAACGGGATTGTTCATTATGAATGGATACCACCTGGACAATTAGTTAACCAAGTTTACGAGGTGGAAGTGCTGAAAAGGGATGCACGAAAAAAATCAGACAAAAATGACCTGAACTTTTTGCCAAGAACTAATGGTTCTTGCATCATAACAATGCAGCAGCTCACACAGCACTGTCCATGAGGGAGTCTGGGGGCAACAAATAACTATATTTGGAACCCTCTCCTTACTCATCCTATCTGGCCCCCAATCATGTTTTTCTCTACCCAAAGATAAAGGAATATTGAAAGGAAGACATTTTGAGGACATTCAGGACATCAAGCATAATATGATGATATCTCTGATGGCCATTCCAGAAAAAGGGTTCCAAAATTTCTTTGAAGGGTAGAGTAGATGCTGGCATTGGTGCATAGCTTTCCAAGGGGAAAACTTTGAAGGTGATCATAGCAACATTCAGCAATAATGTATGTAGTAGAGCTTTTCTAGAGTGAGTTTGCAAACCTCAATAGTAGACCTCATATATGTAGTATGCACAAATAACCCTATCATACCACTTAAAATTCCATAATAAAGGGCCAAATTTTAAACAGAGGGAAAAACATGTAAGGGTTATAATACAAATTATAAAATATTCGGCATCATTCATAATCGTAGAATTACAAATTTAGACCATGTTGAGATCTACTTTCATACCACAATGATAATGCTGACAGAAAAAACAATCATGTGTTGGTGAAAAAGCAGAATAGTCACCATATGCATTTGTGCTTAGGGTAAATACACATTAGGAGATAATCGGCAAACTATAGAAAAATCACGATGCATATAATGTACAAGCCACCTATTCGGCTTCTAGTGTGTACCCTAGAGAAACAAAGATATGTGGTTTGGGGATAATCACTCTGTGATTCTCTCTCATCTCACAATTACAGAAGATTTACTCAGAAGGAGACCACATCTCTACATAAATACACAAGTTGGCTAGGCATGGTAGCATACACCGGTAGTCCCAGCTACTTAGAAGGCTGAGGCAGGAGAATTGAGGTGAGTTAGAATGATGTCACTGCACTCT
>NW_003852431.1:3263105-3266033 GCF_000181295.1 Otolemur garnettii
AAAAAAAAAAAAAAACAGAGATGGGAGAATGGTAGAAAATACTTGCAATACTTTATGTCTGACAAAGATCTAATATCCAGAGTCTACAAACAACCTAAATAATCAGGGCAAAAAAATAACCCTGAAAAGGTGGGCAAATAACATTAACAGGCAGTTTTCAATAGGAGGTATATAAGTAGCCAAGACATAAAATATGCTCATGGCCATGATTAAAAAATCAAAGAAACAGTAAATGTGCGCATGTGTGCAGTGAAAAGGGGATACTTAACACTGTTGGTGGAAATGCAAATTAGTACAATCTCTATCTGGGAAGTCAGTATGGAGATTTCTGAAAGAACTTAAAGGAGGTCCACCATTTGATCCTGCATTCCCACTACTGAGTCTCTACCCAGAAGAAAAGAAATCTCTCTATCAGAAAGATACCTGTACTTATATATTTATCAAAGTACAGGTCACAATCATAAAGGTATATAGGCTCAACATAAGTGCCCACAAATTCATGTTGGGTTAACTGGAGTAAGAAAATGTGATATTCCCTGGGTGAAGAGCTCAACTACAACCTGAATTCACTTTAGAAATGAAAGCAGTGTAACTTAAACATTTCAATCCTCAGATTAATCTGAAACTAAAAACAAAGAAAATGTGCTGTGTATGTGTGTACTTAGAGTACAACCCTGAGTAAGAAAGAATGGAATAAAGTCTTTTGCACCAACTTAGAACTGAAGACCATTATTTTAAGTGAGGTTAGTCAGGGGCAAAGAAATAAATGATGTGTTTTCTTCTAAGTGGGAGCTAAGCTATGTGTACACAGGGCACGCAAGTGAGATAGTTGATACTGGAGACTCAAAGGGGGCAGGACGGGTGAGGGATGAAATACGATTTAAAAGGCACCAGGTGCACTATCTGAGTGATGCATACACCTAAAGCTCAAACTCCACTGTTGTACAATATATACACATGATACAATTCAACTTGTAACCCCAAATCTACTGAAATTTTTTTTTTTAAAAATTTAAAAAGAAAAGGAATAAGGTAGTGCACTCAGCCAAATAACTACTGTCTTTGAAGTATAGGACCTTGTCTGCCTTTGAGGTGACTTTGTATAAATGTGCTGTGACACACTGTGGTGCTTTTCAGATATAATTCTCATAGGACATCTTATGTCTTTTGTTTCTTATTTGCATCTGATATCTGTCATCTCACATAATAGCTATCACTTCCAGTTTTGTGTTGGCTGCAATTTTAATCATCCAAGTCATTGATAAAAATGTAAAACAGCACAGAACAAAAACCTTGTTGCATGCTGCTAGAATTTGTTTTCTCTCTTGACAGAGTTTTCAGTAATTATAGCTCTTTCTGAACATGAAGAACCATTGACAGCCCCATCCCAATACCCTGCCTTTTAACAAAATGAATTTCTTCCTTCAAGGACATCATATGCGACCTTTTGAAATGCCTTTATGAAATTCAGAGGCACTGCACCCAGTAAGTTAATCAAACGAAGTTCAGTAAATTCCCATAACAGAAAATATAATTGATTCTTAATGATCTATGTTTGCACCCCTATCCTTTTGGTGAGTACTTTCTATTTTAAGAGCATAATCTTGCTTACTTGTTTGAAAAGTTGTAATGTGTCTTCTTTCACCATTCTTCACATACTAAAACTGTTATCTTCATAAAGGGTCCTTCGCCCAGGGATGCAGAAGTTTCAGAATTATATAAGACTCTTCTGTCCTTCCTCTTTCCCAGTTTTCATTCTACCACCAAATCTTGAATCCCTCCATTCCATCCACTTCTGCTGGTTACATTTCCACACTTCACATTCATGTATTGTCAGAAAAATCTACAAAATAGATATTATGGACAAAATTCTCTCACTCCCAGATTTATAAATTGCACTCAAACTACAAGTGTGAGTTTATTTGGAGACAAGGCATTTAAGGAGGAAACTGGGAGTAAATGAGGTTTTACAGACAATGCCCTAATCCAACAGGACCAAGGTCTTTATAAGAAAAGGAAGAGGCACTAGAAGTTCACCTACACGTAGAGATAAGGCCGTGTGAGGGCACAGTAAGAAGGCAGACAGCTGACTTCTGCAAAGCACGGAAAGAGAACTCCAGAGACATCCCCTCCCAACACCTTGGTCTATAGATACTCTCTTTTTTCTTCATTAAAACAAAGAAGCAAGCAAAACCCCTCCATGCTTAGACGTAATATTTTTTTTTATAAACACTGTTAAATTCTGTGGCAGCTAAATGATAAATTATTTTTGTAATTCTTCATGCTCAATGATTTCTGGCTCTATTAAATGATGATAGCATTTTGTTGTTTTGGTTATGGCACCCATCAATCTAATCATTTTAATATCTCTAAATGTTTTTCTAACTTTCTATACTAGATTATATATTCCTTGAGCACAGAGATTTGGCTTCACTCATTTTTTTTCTTCTAATGTTCATCATATTTCCTTTCAACCAATAAAAGATAATTAAATACTGTGCAAACTTGAATAAATTTTATTTTAATTGTTTTTTTATGGCTTTCTATACTAGATTGTATATTCCTTGAGCACAGAGATTTGGTTGTACTTATATTTTTTTCTTCTAATGTTTAGCACATTTCTTTTCAACTAATAAAAGATAATTAAATACTATGTAAAAGTGAATAAATTTTACTTCACTTTTTTAATTTTATGAAGCCATGATATTCAATGTTTTTAAGCATTAAAAACCATTGTTTTCTAAAATATCTACATACTCGAGAAAGCATAGGAGTAGCAGAGGTAGAAAGTATTATTTGTTTGAAAAATATATTTCCCAAATGTCAGCATAGCAAATCTAGTGAAAGGATATTAAACAGATTATCTTCAGTGGAATTGCCATATTAGTGAGTAAAGAGAGTATTCTAAAAATTGTTTTTTGAATTATG
>NW_003852431.1:3266163-3313729 GCF_000181295.1 Otolemur garnettii
CAAGTAGCTGGGACCACAGGTGCCCGCCACAACGCCTGGCCATTTTTTGGTTGCAGCCATCATTGTTGTTTGGCGGGCCGGGCTGGGGATTCAAACCCGCCACCTTAGGTGTATGTGGCTGGTGCCTTAGCCGCTTGAGCCATAGGCGCTGAGCCTACTCTGCCATTTCTAATACCCCGTGTCTATACCCTATTCACACATCTGTTTTCTTTTTGACTCACCTGTGATTATTTCTTCATTGGAAATATTCTAAGTCTTTGACATTTACCTTGTTTCTCTCTCTGGATTCTTAACTATCATTTAATTTGTATTTAAAAATTGTAAACTTGCCAGCCGTGTTATATGATGTGTCAGTGCAGTGGATATAGAACCTGGAAATGCAAGAAAAACAGGAAAGCAGAAGACCAGAAGCCTTCCAACCAGATGAGCAGGATCCGTTGTTACCGACACTGTCATGGCAACATAATGATCCTTCTGCCTGGCGTGTGAAAGCAGGGTATACTCCCATCCAAGAATAGTTGGATAATTTGTGTTAGCCAGGGCGGGTTTCATCTTATTAAAGGGAGATATATCCTTGGCAATTAATTACAAAATGAAGAGAGAAGGGGGGCAAAACAATGCAAATCGGGTTATACAAGTAAGATTACTAACAAATATTTTTATATTATCCTAGCCAGATTGAAGGGATAGTTTGAATTAGAAAACTCTGGAGGTGTTAAAAGGTAGTAATGTCATATATATACACACATATATATACAAACACACATATATATTTAATATTTATATATTTATAAATATATGTGTGTATATATATAGACATATATGTGTCTATACACACATATATATAAACACATATAAACATATTTATATATGTGTATATATACATAATTTCAGAAATTAAGATTATAGCAAAGATATAATTAGATATATCTTTACTTAAAGTGACAAGAAAATTTATTTGCATTTTATGACACATTATTAGATTTTGAAAATTTAGTGACTAAGGAAAGTTACCATGATAGAATGTAAGAAAAGTGAATTAAAAAATAAAAACTCAAAATTATAGATATGTTGGCAGGATGCATGAAATCCCCAATTGCCAAAGCAAATTAAAATAAAGTATTTACAAGTCAATATGATTCATGGTATATAGGTCTGACAGTGCCAAGGTGGAAATAAGACATCTAATCATCCAAGGTGCAACAGCCAGTAAAAAACAAAAGTAATCAGCTTAGTCAATTTTCAAATCTAATTTTCCCCTTGTGATTATAAAATAGTATAATTTTTACATCAAAAATATTGTAGTTAACATTTCAGTGGTGTGGAAAGCATCTCAATTTGCAAGATATATTTTTCATAATAGTCATATACATATGTGTGTGTGTATATATGTATATATATATCTACAGTTCTGGGTGCACACCCACACATATATATATCTACAATAGCCAACAGTTCTATGTGAATATAAATCTGATTAATGTACTTGTTAACAATGAAGCATTACTACCAAAAAGATAACATGTAATAATTGTAATCATCAAGGAACTATCTTATAGTTATCTTTGATTAAAATTCTGTTACATATGATAAATTATGAAACTATAGTTTGCTAATAGGTCAGTTATCAACTACATAATGTGGGTTAAATGGCTCCAGGATTGCCATGCACTGTGTGCAGGATTAAAAAAGAAAAAAAAAATCATGGAAATGTTTGACAGCACACAGGTTGATTTTAAAGAGTTGGGAATTTAAACACCTATATTTATTCAAAATTTAAAATCCGATAATTTTATACTTAGCTATTATGAAATACAGTTAAAATAGGCCTACAAATAATAACAGGGAATGCAGTATTGTGCATGGAAAAAGGCCAATGGATGTGGGGTGGGTGTAGCGTGTGTTTGTGAACTACAGCACTAAGATACACATTTAAATAATTAGTTATTAGTCCTGAATGTAAAAAATATTTTATGATTTAACACAAGACAAGTCATGACAGTCTCTGGTTATAGTTCCATAGTTATGTACATCATTAGATGATTTTTAAAATCCCTTTTTGCCATTCAGACCAAGCACTTAAATGTTGATACATTTTGTTTTAAATTATAAAAGCTTGAAATTTAGTCTACTTTCATCCTTTATAAAACATAGTATCTTGCTATTTCACGTATGCACAGATCTACTGCTAACAAGACTTGTTATTTTCATGATACGTATTGACTGAATCAATCAACTTTAAAACTTAAAACGTATTCTCCATTCAGTGTATAGACTACTTTTTCAATGTGCTAAATTTAAATCATCTCACTACAAGAGGTAATGTATAACAGGAAAAGTAGGTTGTGTTTTGCCTCTTACAATATAAGAAACCCCGTGGAGTGTGAAAGAACACAAGCTTCTTCCTTCTGTTTTAAGATGGTATTCAAAGTTTCTTTTGTTTTATTGCATACTGAATGATTTGGCCTGTATTGAAAAGCAGTTCAGAAAATCTCAGAGGAGGATAATGTCTGTTGATGATAACCAATGCTGGCTTCCATGGAAATGCTAATTTGGTAGCAGTCACTGTCAATCACTTCTTGGAGTTATTGTTCCAGCACTTCTACATGCAATACTTGATGGCTGATGAAAGTTCCCACTACGGTAATTAGACTGTTCTCAAAGAAGAAGAAAGGGTTGTTAACTCAGGCTAAGGCCAACAGGTTCTAAGCAGGAAAAATAATCATCAATAGTTTCAAATGATTCAACAAAGGAGAGTCTTTAGAAAATCCTTCTTGATTTCATTTCTATAAAAGAAGAGAACATAGGTTAAACATATTATATTCAGGAAATCATGCAATGTATATAATAAACTATTTTTTTGCTTTGTCTATATTTTTACTATAATTAGAAAAATTAAAGTGTATGTGTATTAGAGTCATATGCATTTTATTATAGTAATCCTATTAAACTAAAAAAATAGAGTAATATCTCAAATAGCTATGAAAACAAACTTCTCTAATTCAATGACCTTATTGGTATATAGAAATAATTTGTAGCTTACAAACCATTTCTTTTTTTTTGAGATAGGAGCCTCAAGCTGTCCTCCTGGGTAGAGTGCTGTGGCATCTCAGCTCACAGCAACCTCCAACTCCTGGGCTCAAGCGAGTTTTCTGCCTCTTCCTCCCAAGCAGCTGGGACCACAGGCGCCGGCCACAACGCCCGGCCATTTTTTGGTTGCAGCCGTCATTGTTGTTTGTCAGGCCCAGGCTGGATTTGAACCTGCCACCTTAGGTGTATGTGTCTGGCGTCCTTTCATCAAGGATGAGAGAGATCTATTCTTTTTAAATTTGATTATTCCATTATGTATATTTTGTTATCTAATTGTTGTTTTAAATTGTATTTCCCCAATGGCTAATGATGTACAAATATATCTCCTTTGGTGTCAAGTATGTTTACATAATTCATCTATTTTAAAAGTTGAGTTGTTTTTCCTGCTATTGAGAGCTTTGATAGTTTCTTATATATTCTGGATACCAGTTCCCAGAGATGAGATTTTCAAATATCTTCCAGTCTATAGCTTGTCTTTTTGTATTCTTAACAATGTCTTTCATAAAAGAACGTTTAAATTTTATAAATTTGATCTGTTTATATTTTTTTCTTTTAGAAAGCCAATTTCAATAAGTAATTGTAAACTGGCATATTTTTCTTTTAATACTTTGGAAATGGTTTGTTTTTTTTTTTTTTCTTCTTTTTCCCCCTTACATAGTTTCTGATGAGAAATTTGTTGTAAATATCACCTTTATTTTAACAAATGAAAGGTTCTTTTAATTCCTCCTTTTAAAAATATAACTAAACTTCATATTTTGTGATCATTACATATTTATATAGGATGTGAGAAATTATAGAGAGTATAATTTTGTTTGTACCTTGTTTGTATCTGGTTTTTGTTTGTATCTTGAAATTAATTATACAGATAACTATTAATTATCTCTGCTGTTTCTTCTAATGGTAACATTTTAAAAATCTATAGATTTATATTCTACTGATTTTGTTCAGTGTTCTCCAATTGAGTCCAGTGGCTGTAAAGATTTTCTCCATCCCGGGTTTTTCTACTTTGTGGTTTCCTGTTGTGCTTGTGTTTTATTTTGTTTTTTGTTTGTTTGTTTTGGTTTTTTTTACAGTTTTTTTGGCTGGGGCTGGGTTTGAACCTGCCACCTCTGGTACATGGGCCAGCACCCTACTCCTTTGAGCCACCCCACTGCTTATGATTGAATGCATAAATTGTTTTGCTTGGCCATAATTTATTCAAAAGTATTTTTTCTCTTGTAAATAAATTTCTTTCCTTTCATTTGAGGGATCCAGCTACATATATAATTTGTCTCTTGATATTATTTTTCAGTAACGTTTTGATAATTTTATTATGGTCTTCTTTTTCTGTGTTTCATTTTGAATATTTTCCACAATTATATATTTACAGGTTATATCATGTTTTTTCTGTCATGTATAGTCTTCCTTTAATCTCACTCAGTATTTATTTCACCCTGGGTAAAAAATGACCTTCATCTCCAGAAGATGTAGATCATGTTTTAAAAAATATCTTTCTCAAATTTTCTTAACTTTTTGAGTCTATGGACTACAGGCAAAACAACTTTTAAATGTCTTTGCTAATTCTAACATCTCTGTCAGTTTGTGTTGTGCTCAATTTTATTTTATTTAATTATACATATTTTATTTATTGATCACCAATTTATTTTTTCTCTGTCCAGGGTTGCTAAAATTTTGCTAGATGTTAGAAATTATAAAATTGTTGTGAAATTTACTATGTTTGGTGTGTTTGTTCCTAGAAATATTCTTGTGACATAGTTATCTTACTTAGGAATGGTCAGATCCTTTCAAGTCTTACTTTATAATTTTCTAGGCAGACCCAGAACGGTGTGAAGTGAATGGTTAAATGTTTCCCACCACTGAGGCAGCTCTTTTCTCTATATTTCCCCAAATCCTCATGAATCATGAGATTTTTTGGTCTAACATGGGAAAAGGTACTCTACTGTGCTACCCCTGGCACTAGGCATTATTACTTCTAGATGTCTGTGGTAGTTCTTAGCCTTGAGAAGTATCTTTTGTAGAGCCCTATTGTTCACACCTCGCATTTCTCTCCCCTGTCCAGGGCACTGTCCTTGGCTTTTTCTCCCTGGAATCTCTGCTTTGTCTCTTTACTTCATAAAATCTATGGGACTATGACTGGGTTTTCTCTTCCTGCACTAGCACCTTGAAACTCCTTGGTTACCCGCAACTCAGGGATCATGGGTTTTCTTTGTCTGTTGTTTGTATCTTGAAATTAAATTCAAAGCAAAGCAAATGTTATGGTATAAATTCCAATGATCACAGAGCTGAGAATTGAGGTACAAATCAAAAAACTAATTATCAAGGTTTTGATTCTGAGTTATGTGACTAAGGTCTTCTAGATACTGAAAATCCCCTGGTGAAAGCACAAACAGGATATGAGTACATTATATAAGGCTAAAAACAAAAAAAGCTGGCTCTATATTCTTATCTATAGAAACTGTCAGCTCTAGGAAACTGCTTTGTGAAAATTTCAAACGGCTGCACAGTTACATCTCTTTGTGATTCTAAAAACAGGCAGGAAATTTTTCTGTGCCAGTGATAAAAACATTTTCAGAAAAATAGACATTAATATTAAAATTGTGTATAATAAATTGTGGACAGGGACTGAATAAATACAATCACAGAAAATATTCACCTATGATTTTGATACCAGACTGACTAGCAGAAATTCAAAGATCCTGGAACTGGACAAGGGGAGCACACAAATAATAAAACATTTTAAGCATTTATCCTCATATTCTAAAATTAATCTTTTATTAAGAATACCTTGATTTAATTTATAGAAAAATAAGAACATTGGATAGATATAAATAATTAGAAAGATGTATATGCTTCTGTTTTTGTTATTAAGCATTCTAAAGTTTGCTTACAGGGTGAAACTG
The DNA here is from genome assembly GCF_000181295.1 of Otolemur garnettii. Lineage (NCBI taxonomy): Eukaryota > Metazoa > Chordata > Mammalia > Primates > Galagidae > Otolemur > Otolemur garnettii. Next base: position 3,272,154 of record NW_003852431.1, read on the forward strand.
ACAATATTAGAGATGACTATAGATAATATTATTAATGGACACAACATATTTTATGCTAAGTTCTAAGCATTTAGTGTATGTCTGACATTTAATGGATCCCAGAAAAAAGTGGCAAAAAGCAAAGCATTATTTTAAGCTAAAATATTCTGTTGGTGAGAAATTCATCCTCAAGGCGATGGATTGCCTTTTCTCCATAGATGTGGGATCTTACCTGTGAAGATTCTGAGACTGAGTAACTCCATGTATGAGACTTAGATTCATTTGAAAGTTTCTTCAATCATATGCTTCTCAGGAATCCAGCTGCTCAGGAATAATTGAAGCACTGGGTTTACCTGAGACTATCAACAGGATGCCTGAGTGTGCTTTCTCCGCATGGCTTGGCTTCTTCATAGCCTTTAGTGTAGCCAAACTTTCCAGCTCAGATCTCAGAGACTTAAATAGAAGGAATAAATATTAGTATTCAATAATACAGTGGGGTGACTATAGTTAACAATAATTTATAGTATGGGTAGAGCAAAATGGAGGACTAGAGACATCTCCTTGCCAGCCATTCTCTGTGAGACAGGGGCGAAAGGACTTTAGCCACCTCTGACTGGGGGAACCTACCCAAAGACATCAACCTAGGGGCACAGTGAATCCAAAGGAGTCTCTAGGAGCCAGTAAGGAGGTCTAGAGCTGAGGAAAATCAGCACAGAACGCAGGTGCTAAGGTATGGGCAGAAGTCAGTCAGAGGCTCTCCCATGGAGAACTGGAGACAGGAAAGGGCTGTCTTGAAGTTTTTGTTTTTGTTCTTGAACTGGATTGCTCTCTGAAGCTGCCTTGGAGGGGCTTGGACAAGCAAGGGACCTAGAGCAGTATCAGGCAGCTAAGATTGAGTGCCAGGTTGGAGAATTACACCATTAGTCTAGGGAAGATTACACCATTAGGGTGAAGCTCCCATCAGCTTCGCTAAAGGCCCTGCCCTTGCGGGAAAGCTGCAGAGGAGAAACAGTTCAGAGTCATAGTGGACGGCTAGCTCAGGCGCACCTGCTGAGTTCAGTCAGCCATGCTTGGGAGGAGTTGAGCATTCTCCCTCACAGAGAAAAACACTTTATTATCAGTAACTGTTGAAAGGTGAAGATATGCCACCTGAGACATCTGGTGAGAGCTTGGGACCCCAATCCTATGGGACTTGAGTGCTGGTGAAGGGAACGGGACCTGATGGGGGCAAGTAGGTCAGAAGTACAGATCTGGATTGCCTCTGAAACTGGAGAGTGGCCTCTGGCCCCCACCAATATACAGTCAATACAGAGTGTGTATCTGCATTCTCCTAACACCACAGTGCCACTTGGTGTCTAGGCAATATATTGCAATTTATATATATGTGCATTTATATGTTTGTGTGTGTGCTAACATATATACTTCTCTCTCTTGCCCTTTTTATTTGTTTTTTTCCCCAATGTTCTCCTAAGTTTTTTATTTTTTTCTTTTTGGTTGTTATTTCTGTTGTATTTTTTTTTTTATGTTTTGTTTGGTTTGATTGCATTTGTATGTTTTCATTTTTACTTTTCTTCAATAGCAAAAACTCCTCCATTTTGGTGACAGTTTTTCAGCCCCTTTTACTCTTTTTTTCTTTTTTGTTTCTTTCCTTGTTTCTCTCTTTTGATAGAGATTTTTCTATTTTTCTCATCTTATCTACATAAATTTTTATACAACAACTAAGATATCCTTTTTTTCTTTAGTTTATATAATTGTGTTTTAAATTCTATTTATATCATTATTTTTGTCCTTTACTTTGAGGGCAGGGGGATTACACCATTAGTCTGACTGGGGTACCATGGTATTAGTCTGGCTAAAGGAGGCCATGAACTCATGTTATAGGGTGTCCTTCCAGGTGGGGTCTTGTTTTTGCCTATCCTAGTAAAGAGATCTTGACATCAAAGGACCTACCCAACCCAGTCCTCCAACGTCATGAGTTGTGCCTGTGGGTGAAAGTGCCTAACCAAACACCACCACTTTGCTTGTTTCTCTCTCTCTTTCTGTCCTTCTTCTCTCCTTTTCTTCACTTCTTTCCTTTCTCACCTCTTCATTTCTATTCCTTTTTCTTTCCTTTATATCTTCTTGGTCTTTACCTTTTTCTTCCTAGGGGCCTTATACCTAAAGGCAACTTCAACACCTAACCTCAAAGACAAGGTAATTTAAAGTGAAGGAAGCAGTGATAAGAAAAAGTAGGGAAAGGAAGTGAAAAGAAGAAAACACACATGAGGATGAATCAACAGAAAAATTCTGGCAACACAAAAATGAGCAATCACTCCAAGAGAGCATTAGGTAGCCTCTATTGGGTATTCCACATATAAAGATTTAATAAAAATAACCGAAGGGAGTGATGAGAAAATGGAAAAACAGAACCAAAAAAAATGGATGAAAGATATAAAGAATATAGAAAGGATATGGTGGAGCTTAAAGAATTGAAAGAGTCAATTAGGAAACTTAAATGTGTAGTAAAAAGTATCAAACAAGTTAGGCAATGGAGAAGAATAAATCTCAGAACCTAAGGTGAAAGCTCCGGAGCTAACTCAGGTAGTTAGAGAAATGGAGAAGAAGAGAAGGAAAGCAGAAAATGTTCTCAGAGAATTAGGGGACTTGATGAAGCATTCAAATATGTGAAATATAGAGATTCTTGAAGGAGAAGAAGAACATCCCTAAAGAAGTGAAGTCCTACTGGAAAATATCAAATTAAAATTTCCCAGGTATCACTAAAGATTCCAAAACACTCCTTTTAGAGGAATATTGAACCCTGGGTGATCAAAAGACAAATGGAGCATCTACAGGACACATTGAAATCAAACTGTCCAAGTTAATATGAAAGAGAAAACTCTGCAAGCAGACAGGTATAAGTGCCAATTGACCTATAGGAGCATATCCATCAGGTCAACCGTGGACTTTTCAGATGAAACTTTCTAAGCCAGAAGAGAATGGTCACCTACCTTTAACTGTAAACAAAACAAGTTTCAGCCCAGAATTCAATATCTTGCTAAACTAAGTTTCAAAATTGATGGAGAAATCATATCTTTTACTGATATGCAATTTTTGAGTAAATTTGCCACAACAAGAATGGCTCTCCTGCTCTAGGAAGCATGTAGACCTGTTCTCCACACTGATCATTCCAATGGTCCACCAGCAAAGTAAACACCCATTACCCTAAAAACCAAACCTAGTTTCATCAATGTCACACAGGATAAAATTAACAAATAGACTTTCACGAAATAAGGTGAATAAAACTCCACCATACTCAATGAATGTTAATGGTTTAATCCCCACTGAGGAAGGATAGGCTGCCCAAAGGGATAAAAAAAGCATAAGCTATCTATATGATGTCATCAGCAAACACACCCAACCTCAAGGACAAAACAAAATTCAGGCAAATAGAAATCAGAAGAAAAAAGGAGATGTAATCTTTTTTTCAGATACCAGTGGATTTAAAAAAGTGAAGTTAAGAAAGCTGTAGATAGTCACTTCATATTGGTCAAGGGAACAATAAAACAAGAGGACATTTCCATTCTAAATACTTATGTACTCAATGTAAATGCACACAGATTTATGAAAAACAGCTTAATTAGTCAGAGCATTATGGCATCCCATAATACCCTATTAGTAGAAGGCTTTAACAACCTTCTTGCAAGCTGGGCAGATCCTCTAAACAAAAAGCACATAAAGATACACAGTACTTAAATATGACCATAGAACAAACGGGAGTAATAACATATACAGGACACACCATCCCAAAGCTAAGGAATAAATGTTCTGTTTTTCAGTCACAGAACATACCCCCAAATAGATCATATCCTAAGACACAAAGCAAACCTCAACAAAATTAAAAGAATTGAAATTATACCTTGTATCTTTTCAGGCCACAAGCAATAAAGGGGGAACTCAATTCTGACAAAAATTTTCATCCGCATGCAAAAGCATGGAAATTAAACAACCTTATTTTGAATGACAGTTGGATCAAGGAAAAGATAAAAGAGGAAATTATTAAATTCCTCAAACATAACAACAATGAAGCTACAAGCTACTAGAACTTATGGAATACTGAGAAAAATGTATTGCACTAGATGCCTACATCTGAAAAACAGAAAGACAGTGCATAAACAACCCAATGAGTCATCTTAAGGAAATTACAAAAGAAGCCCAATCCAATCCCAACTATAGCAGATGAAAAAAAAATTAAATCAGAAATAAATGAAATTGAAAACAAAAGAATCATTCAGAAAATTAATGACACAAAATTTTGATTCTTTGAATAGATAAAATATATAAACTTTTGTCCAGATTTATCAGAAACAGAAAATTAAAATCTCTAATAACTTTAATCTGAAATGGAAGGGAGAAATAACAGTTATTTAAGAGATATAAGAGATTATCTGACTACTACCAAAAACTTTATGCCCAGAAATTTGACAATAGGAAGGAAATGGACCAATAACAGGAATAACACCATCTCTCTAGACTTAACCAGGAATATCTGGTTAGATATCTTCAATAGACTAATACCAAACATTGAGATTGAAGAAACAATAAAAAGTCTTCCAACAAAAAAGAAGCACTGGACAAGATGGCTTCATGTCAGAATTCTATCAAAACTTTAGAGATGAGCTTGTACCTATACTCCAGAACCTATTTAAAAACATTGAGAAGTAAGGAACCTCCCCATCACATTCTATGAAGCAAACATCACCCTGATATCAAAAACCAGGAAAGGGCCAACTAAAAAAGAACTACAGATTAATTTTAATAATTAACATTGAGGCAAAAATACTCAACAAAATCCTAGCCCATAGATTATAGCTATACATTAAAATAATTAGTAGGCTTTTCCCAGGGATGCAAGGCTTGTTTAAACTAGACAAATCCATAAATCTAATTCAAGAAGAAAAAAAAAAAAAGACTATATGATGCTCTCAATATATTCAGAAGAAGCATTTGGTAAAATTCAGCATCCTTTTCTAACAAGAACACTCTAGAATATAAGCAGAGTTACAACATTTCTTAAACTGATTGAAGCCATCTATGACAAAGCCACAGCTGACATCATACTGAATGGATTAAAACTGAAAGCTTTTCCACTTAGAACTAGAACTAGACAAATATGTCCTCTATCACCACTACTATTCAACATAGTTCTGGAAGTTCTAACCAATGCAATTAGATAGGAGAAGGATATAAAGTGTATCCAAGTGGGGATAGGGTAGCTCAAATTCTCACTCTTTGCTAACAACATGATCTTATACTTAAAAAGCCCAAAGACAGAACCACAAGACTCCTGATAGTGATTAAAATATGCAGTAATATCTCAGGACATAAAATCAAAGTCCACAACATCCAAATCAGTAGCCTTTGTGGTACCAGTAAGAACCAATTTGAGACACTAATTAAAGAAACAATTTACTCCAGGGTAGCTTCAAAGAAAAGGAAATAACTAGGAATATATCTAACAGATAAAGGATCTAAACATAGGAAATTGTGAAATCCTAAGGAAAGAAATAGCTGTAGAGATAAACAAATGGAAGAACATACCAGGCTTTTTACTGGGAAGATACAACATTGTTAAAATGTCTGTACTGCCCAAAGCAATCTACAGAATCAATGCAATCACCATTAAAATACCAACATCACACTTTGAAGTACCAAAAAATATAGTTCTTCATTTCATACAGAACCAGGAAAAAACCCTGTATAGGTAAGGCAATTTTTATTAATAAAAACAAAGTCATAGGCATTACTCTACCAGACTTTGGGTTATATTACAAGTCTACAGTGATCAAAACAGCATGGTAGTGCCTCAAAAATAGAAAAATATACATATGGAACAGAATAGAAAACTAACAGATGAAAGCAGTCTCTGCTTCCCTTCTGATCTTTGATAAATGAACCAATGAACATACAGTTGGGAAAAGAATCCCTATTCAACAAATGGTGCTGGAAAAACTAGATAACCACATGTAAAAGAATGAAACTGGACATATGCCTTTAATCACTTACAAAAATTGACTGAAGATTGATAAAAGATTTAAATCTAAGACATAAAACAGTAAAAATTCTAGAAGAAAATGTGGGAAAAACTCTTGAGGATGTCAGCCTGGGGAATTGATGAAGAAGACTTCAGTGGCAATCGCAACAAATTAGTTTGGGAACAAACTAATTCGACTTAATTAACTGTAAAGCTTCTGTACAGCTAAGGACACAACAACTGAAACAAATAGACAACTTTCAGAAGGAAAAGACATTTGCATATTATGAATCTGACAAAGGCTTGATAACTAGGATCTACAGAGAACTCAAATTAATCAACAGAGAGCAAACAATCCCATCTATCAAAAGGCAAGTGACATGAATACAACCTTCTCTGAGGAAGACAGACAAATGTCCAAAAACATATTAAAAAATACTCATCATCCTTAATCACCAGAGAAATGTAAATCACAACGACCCTGAGATATAACCCAGTGAGAATAACCCACGTCACAACATTCCATGTTGCAGATGCTGGCATGGATGTGGAGAGAGGGGAAAACTTTTACACTGGTGGTGGTACTGTAAACTAATTCAGCCTCTTCAGCAAGAACTATGGAGACTCCTCAAAGAACCCCAGTTAGGTCTCCCAATTAATCCCACAACCTCATTAGTAGGCATCTATCCAGAAAAACAAAACAAAACAAAACAAAACATCATTTTATCATAAGGGCATTTTCATAAGACTGTTTATCACAGCTCGATTTACAATCACCAAGATGTAGAAACAACCTAAATGCCCACCAACCCAGGAGTAGATTAATAAACCTTGGTATGTGTCTACTATGGAATACTAGTCAGCCGTATAAAATCTGGAGACTTTACATCTTTTATCTTAACCTGAAGGGAGTTGAAACCTATTTTTCTTAGTAAAGTATCACAAAAATGGAAGAGCAAATATCTAATGTGCCCAATACTAATATGAAGCCAGCAGATGATCTAATACAGGCCCACATAAGGGAAAAACTCTATTTAATTCAATTGGGGGGAGGGAGAATGAAGGAGAGGGAGAGGGAAGAAGGGGGGATTTGTGTGCTCCCATTTAATGGGCATAATTTAAGGGTTTTGGCACACCTTTGGGTGCAGGACACAACTACAAGAGTGATTCTACCTAACATAGGCAAATATTGTAATCTAGTTGTTTATACCCTCACATTAATCTGAAATTAAAAAAAAAATTATTGTATATTGCAAAATAATTAGCACAACAGAAATGGAGACAGTGGACATTCTCATCTCATTATAGTTCCAAGCAGGAGTGTTTTCAATTTTCCCTATTTGACATGTCGGCTGTGAGTTTGTGATATATTCCCTCAATAAGTTTGAGGTAAATCTCATCTATGCCTATTTTGTTAAGTATTCTTATTATGAAAGTGTACTGAGTTTTTTCAAGTGCTTTTTCTACACCCATTGAAAGGATTATTTGAAAGGACCTTTGTTTTTGCATCTATTTGTGTGGTGTATTACATTTATAGATTTGTGTATATTAAACCATCCTTCCATGTCTGGGCTGAAACTCACTTAGCACTGTGGAATTTTTTCTTTGTATTTTTTTTTTTTAATGTGCAGTTGAATTTGGTTTGTTAAGAGGTTATTGAAAATTTTGTATTGATATTTATCAAGGATATTGGTTTGCAATTTTCTATTTTGTTGTGTCCTCCTAGCTTTGATATGAAGGTGATATAGGCTTTGTAGAACTAATTAGGGAATATTCCATTCTTCTCAGTGGTAAGGAATAATTTATGAAGTATAGCTACAAGGCCTTTGTAGGTTTTGTAAAAATGGGGTGTGAAACTGCCTTGTTCAGTAGGTTTTGTTGTTGTTGTTGTCGTTGTAATTGCTGCTTCAATTTCAGTGCTTGATATCAATCTGTTGAAAAGTTCTATATTTCCCTGGTTTTGCCTAGGAAGGTTGTGTGTTTCCAAGAGTTTCTTAATTTCCTCCATGTTTTCAAGTTTGTGAACTTAGAGATTTTTATAGCATTGAGAGATGGAATTTTATATTTCTGTTATATCAGTTGGAATCCTAGCCAGAGCAATCAGGCAACAGAAGGAAATCAAGGGTATCCAAATAAGGGAAGGTGAGGTCAAACTATTGCTCTTTGCTGATGACATGATTTTATATACAGAAAATCCCAAAGATTCAAACAGGAGACTTTGGAACAGATAAATAAATTCAATAAGGTGTCAGGTTACAAAATCAATGCACATAAATCACTAGCTTTGATATATGCCCAAGCTGAGAATCAAATAGAAGATGTAATAACTTTCTCAGTAGCAACAAGGAAAAAAAAATACCTTGGAATATATATATATATTTATATATATTCAAACATGTACAATGAAAGGTATGAAACACTGGGGAAAGAAATTGTGGAGGATGATATCAGATAGAAAAACTCATCACACTCTTGGATTGGCAGAATCAACACTGTTAAAATGGCTACATTGCTCAAAGTGATTTGCATTCAATGCAATCCCCATTACAATACTAACACCATTTTTCACAGATCTAGAAAAAATACTTGTGTTCTTTATGTGGAGCCAGGAAAGACCCTGACTAGCCAATGCAACTTTACATAATAAGATCAAAGAAGGTGGCGTCATCTTACCAGACTTCAAACTACAGTACAAGGCTACAAAACAGCATGATACATGCATAAAAACAAACATAGACCTGTGAATCAGAAATGAGAATGCAAGAGATGAAGCATCTTCCTATTTCCATCTGATTTTTGGCAAAATATATAAAAAACATATCCATAAATGCTGCTGGGAAAACTTAATAGCCACAGTTAAAAGACTGGAACAGTATCTGTATATCTCATCACTGACAAAAAATTTATTAACAATACATAAAAGACTTAAACCTAAGGAACGAAACTATATGAATTCTGGAAGAACACATTGGAAAAATTCGTATCAATAATGTCCTAGGCAAATAATTCATGAAAATAACTAAAAAGCAATCATAGCAACAAAAAATAAACCAAGTGACAAATAGAACTTGATAAAATTAAAAGGTTTCTGCACAGCCAAGAACACAGTCAACAGAGTAAATAGCACACAGAATGACAAAAAATTATTCACATGCTACACATCTGGTAAAAGGCCTGATAATAAGAATCTACAAAAATTCAAGAAAATCAGAAAGAAAAAAAATGTAATAACCCTATTAAAAAGTGAGCAAAAGTCATGAACAGAAACCTTTTAAATGAAGATAGTCTAATGGCCAACAAACACATTAAAGAATGTTCAATATCTCTAATCATTAGGGAAGTGCAAATGAAAACCAAAATGAGATATCACCTAACTCCTCTGAGAATGGCTGTTCTCCAAAAGTTTGAAAACAACAAGCACTGCCACAGATGCAGAGAGGAAAGAACACAGACGCTATTGGGAGAACTGAAAACTACTATGACTTTATGAAAAGCTGTACGCAGATACCTAAAAACATTAAACATAGACCTACCATTAGATCAGCAATCCTACTACTAGGTATTTACCTAAAGGAACAAAAGACATTGTATCATAAATGCACCCAAATGTTAATAGCAGCACAATTCACAAGTGCAAAAATGTGTAAATAATTCAAATGCCCACCAATACATAAGTGGATTAATGAAATATGGCATATGCAGAGTATGAAGTACTACTGAGCCATAAAAATGGCCATCTAATACCTTATGAAATGGCTTGGATGAGACTAGAGACCATTCTTCTAAGTGAAGTATCACAAGAAAGGAATAACAAACACCAATGTGCTCAATATTAAATTGGACCCAGACAATTAACTCTTACCTGCATATATGGAAATAAAACTTAATGGTAATCAAGTAGCTGAGTGAGGGGAGTAGCTGACTAGGTTAATTCCCACCTAACATGTCAAATGCACACATTCTGGGTGAAAGGCACACTTACCATTTTGGCTTAAAATGTGCAAAAGCAAATCATTTAATCAAAACATGTATACCTCAGTATTACTTTGAAATTTTAAAAAATGCAGTACAACCCTTAATTTTCTTTCTTATTTTAAAAGAATGAGATTAATTTTTAATACTTCAGCCTAAGTTAATCATTGGATGAAGAGAAATTCTCTTGAGCTTCTTTTCATAATATGACAGGTACTCATATTTCAAAACTCTGTTGTTAGAACGCTTTGGTTGTACTTGAAAAAAAAATTCTCAGAAGCTGCTTCTTGAGTGGCATGATTGAGTAAAAATAAATTTGTTAGAAATTACAGATAATGGAAATAATGCAGGTGGCAATCCTAAATACCCTGGTTGGATCATAATGTGCTTTATGCATATAACAAAATATCACATATACCCCATAAATTTTTATAAATAGCACGTAGCAAAAGTTTTTTTAAAAAATTACTTAGAAGAAAGTTTTGAGATGTTGAGATGTCCTCAATACAATAAAATCATAAATGTTTGTGATGATGGATATCCTAAGTTCCCTGATTTTATCACTACACATTTTATGCATATATTGAAATATCATTGCATGTAAACCCCAAATACAATCACTCTGTAGCAATAAAAACTTAACAATGAAAAATGAAATCAAGAAGGAAGATGAATCCCTCATGACTCAATGTCATACTCTATAGGTACAAAAAGTCACAAAGTTGCCCAGATTCAAAAAAGAGGCATAGTCCCCCAACATGAAGGGATTAGTATCAAAGGATGTTATGGCTTTCATTTTTGTTAAATTATCACACTGCTGAAAATTGAAAGTTGGCTATGGTACTTTAAGTGCTAACACAGAAATGCCTTTAGTCCAAATTTGAATTTCCTCTCACCACAGTTTATTTACTATTTTTAGTCTCTTTTCTTTTTGATTTCTAAGGAGCTATGACACATTAGAGTGCAGGAGCACTATGTAATATGACCCCTATTAGGAAAAATGAAATTCCTTAATTGACATGGGCTTCTAGAACCTAGACAGAACCTTTTCAAGATTGGACACAGTAAACTCTTGAAATCTCTGACTTTGGAAAAATTGATGTTGGGTTGTTTTGATTTGTTTTATAATTTATGCGGCTCATCATTGCAGCCAACATTTTAAAAAGCTTCATAAAATCTTTCTTTAAATAGAGTTTTTAAGGAGCTTTAAGTAGAGATGTATTTAGTGGAATAGGGGAGAGAAGTAAACAGCTACAATTCCTAATATTTGGCAAAGGTTTTTCATCATTGGACCAATCAACTTTGATTATACTGACAACCATCCTAACACTTTTGCAGCCTTGATCTCTGACCTCATCTAACTTCATGATAATAATGTAATACTTTGCGTTCATAAAGCTATGAACACAAGTGAAAATGAAGCAGTTAAACAATAATGAAAGCAAAATACAAAACAAAAAAACAAAAAACCTCAGAATTTATACTGACATATGTCCATGGGATTGTGCTTATGTCTTTCTTTGTATGCCAAAGAGTAATCCCAAATATCATTATTTTTACATAAACTTTATGGTTATCCTATAAGTTTGACATGGGAAAAATATTAGTAGCATAATTTATAATTTCATGATATAACTTAAATATTTACACCCTATGCCTTATTTTTTAAATGTTAAGTATCACTATTGTTTTCTATGAAAATTGTCAACAAAGAAAACAACATTATATTATAACCTATGTAATTTCAACTTTTCTACACAAATTGCAGAGACATTAACAAATCACTTCAAAGATTTTACTCAATGAAAGAACTATAGTAATGTGTCCTTAAAAGGTATTTTTTGTTTCTAGGAAGGAACCTTCAGAATAGCTATGATGGTTCAAATTTTTAACCAGTAGTATTAATTTTATGAAAATTTTCTTTCTTTCTTTTTTTTTTTTTTTGAGACAGAGCCTCAAGTTATCCCCCTGGGTAGAGTGCCATAGCATCACAGCTCACAGCAACCTCCAACTCCTGGGCTCAAGAGAGTCTCCTGCCTCAGCCTCCCAAGTACCTGGGACTACAGGTGCCCGCCACAACGCCCAGCCATTTTTTTGGTTGCAGCCATCATTGTTGTTTGCCGGGCCCGGGCTGGGGATTCGAACCCACCACCTTAGGTGTATGTGGCTGGCACCTTAGCCGCTTGAGCCACAGACGCCGAGCCAATTTTATGAAAATTTTCGAAGTTTAACTTGGAACATCTAGTACAGCCAGCTATTTACATGATGGTAAGAGTGATATGTAGTGAAATGAAATCAAAAGCTAAAGAAATAGTAAAGCAGAAATTTAAAAAGAGGCTGTATATTGGGTTGTCATAATTGGCTACATATTCTTAAAAACTATAAGATTCCAGGCTCTACTTGCCAAAGGTTGAATTTTTTTTTTTTACTTCAGATTAATATAAGGATGCAGACTACTGGGTTATGTTGTTTGTGTTTATTAGGTAAAGTCTGAGTTGCAGTTGTGCCCTTTCCCCAGATGTGTGCCATATACACTTGTATTGGGCCGATTAGGCAGGAGCAAACCAATTTTTTTCCGTGCTTCCTTCTTCATCGTCCCTCCTTCCCACTACTTGAGTTTAACTGTGTTATTTTCTTGTGCAACTGTGTCTTTGTTCTTTTATTAATTTCATATTAGTCTTGAGTACATTGGATAATTGCCTTTACATTCTTGTGATACTTTACTAAAGAAAATATTCTCCAACTCCATCCAGATTAACATAAAAGATAAAAGTCTCCATTTTTTCTACTGTTGAATAGTATTCCATCCTATACATATCTCACAGTTTATTAATCCATTCATGTATTGATGGGCACTTGGTTTGGTTCTTTATGTTGGTGTTGGTGAATTGACCTGCAATAAACATTCTAGTGCAGCAAATGTTCACATGGTGAAATATTTTTGTTTCCTTATGGGTAGATATGTAGTAATGAGATGGTGGGATCAAACGGAAGGTCTACTGTTAGTCCTTTGAGGATTCTCTGTACTTCTTCCCAAAGAGGTTATATTAGTTTACAATCTCGCCCCCTAAGTGCTCCCTTTTCTCCATACCCTCTGCAGCATCTGCAGCATTGGGACTTTGTGATATGGGCTTTTCATATTTTGAGAATCCCTATGTCCACTCTCACTACCTTTTTAGGATATAGAAAGCAGCCCAATGATTGCAGCACTATGCTGTGGAGGAGCTTTGATTTCAAAGGTGTTTATTCACTGGCTACCATGTGCTGAGGTTTGAAATGTGCAGGAAGGGAAAATAAGTGTTAAGCTTCCTTTCTTTAAAGAGCTCTGTCTACTAAAGGAAGCAGACAAGTAGACAAATGCTTGCAATTTAGTACAATAAATGCTGTGATAGTATACCAGGGGAGTATTTAAATAAAATTGAAGAAGAGAAGGACATTGCATGCTCTTGAAAGAGAGAGTATGACCTGATTCTTGGAGGATGCTGGAAAGTGGAAGGCATTTAATAACACAGGAGGGGGAAGTGAGCTTAAGAATAAAAGAGGCCTCAGATGCTTGAGGACTTTTTGCACGCCTCTATGGAACATAGCCATTATCCTAAAAAATAGAGGAAGCTACTTTAGGTAGCAATGCAGGAAATTTATAAGATCATTTTGTGATTTAGATATATTGATCCAAATACAACATGGAGATCCCATCAGAAAAGTGCAAGAGTTTAACTTAAGAAGCTTTAATTTTGCATAAAATGGACTACATTGCAAGACTTTCTTAGTGACCTCATTACTGGAGGTTGAATATGGTATTAATCACTCCTCACTTCTGGGCTCTTAACAAATGAAAAAACAAATGCAAAGTCCAACTGTGAATCAATATATAATATCTGCTTGCTTTAAATTAATAGATAATAATTTTAAATCTCAGCAGAATTTCTTATCTCCTTTTTTCATTAAGCTTGAACTTTGGCATTGTTCCAATCCTTACTAAATATATCTAATTACAAGCTGAGAAACTGGAACTTGGGGACCAGATACATGGCTAGGGGATTGATGCACTGCTTGTATATAGATAGATAATCACCTATTGGGGCACAAGAGTGCACGGAGGCAAGGTGTGCATGCCGGTGTTAAAGCCTGACTTTCTTGATGCAGTCCTACCTCCTGGTCAACATGACTTCTAAAATTTAGCATTCCTTCTCACCAAACAGATGAGGCAATCTTTCTCACAGAAGAGAAACTCAAACATATTTTTTTCCCCAAACTTTTCTCTCTCTTGAGAATTGGAGCAGAATTTCTCTCAGGGCACTATAAGGCCTTGAGAATAAGGATTTTCCCCAGCAGTGTTTCAAATGCTGTTCTCTTAAGAATTTCACTGCAACAACAAGCCTATAGTCAACCACTAATGTGTTTCCTTTAAGGGAAGGCAACACCAAAAGTTAAGACCAGCCTTGTTCCTTGGGGTATTTTTTGTTAAAATCAACTACGCTTCTTTGTGTATCCCTTGAGCCAGCTCAACTAGAAGTAGTGTACTTACTGTAATATTTCCAAAATTTGTATTAATATAACTAGAATTTGTTAAGATATGCTCTCCTATGTTTAGTACAAAGAGCTGTTAGATAACTTGTGACTGTCACATCAGTATTCCTAAGCTTCAAAACATAACCACTCCCTAGTCACTGCAATTATAACCATAAGCAATGTTTTCAAATGCCATGTCTAACTCAGGTTAAGGCTGGTAAAGGTCTGAAACTTTAGCTAACTAACAAGCTACCAAGTTGTCTTCCACAGTAAGGATTTAGGCAGAAGACATAAGTCTTCTAGATCCAAACAATATATTCAGATCAACAATAGTAGCCTAAGTATCAGTATTTTTTTGCACCAACTTACCATTTCCACAGGACGACACAAAGAAATCCAGACAATGCTTGCACAAATAGTGGGTTGAGTTACATAGAGAAACCCTAAACCTTGGATGACCAAAGTCAGCCTTGGTTTAGGGTTTCTCTATTTTTCATAATGACTAGGCGTGACTTCCCTTGGCTCCTGAGGGAAACATCTTCTCTGTTTTTAAAATTATAAGTAACGTAACTATAAGATCTAGTTATGTATCTCTTTATGCAAGTGAGCAAACCTCTTGTTTTGGAAAAAGTCTTTATCTTAAATGATGTTTGCTATGAAGATATCTCTTGCAAAGCTAGTTCAGAAAAAAAAAAAAACAGTGAGTTCCTCTGTCACACATGAGAGACCCACAGATAACTGTCTCTCAAAAACATAAAAAAACATGGATAGTTAGATAGATAGGTAGATAAGCAGGTAGGTAGGTAGATGGACAGACAGACAAAGGGAGTTAGCACATTGTTGGCCATAAACGGAAGATGTAAACCTCAGTGAAAGTCCAACATTGGGGATACATATTGTAACTTTATATAAGAAAGGAATAATTACAGTGCTACTACCTATTAGGAAAGAACACAATTTGGAGGAAACTGAATACAATTATCTTAAGTGAAATATCTCAGGAATGAAAAAACAACCCTGCTATTATCAAATATCAGGAGCCAAATGATGGGTAAACACAGGCACAAAGAGGTGTAAAGGACACTGGAAACCAAGTAGCGGGGTTATAGTTAAAGTCACGTATTGGTTATAATGAACAGCATTCCAGTAATAGGTACACAAAAAGCCCAGACTTAAGCATTATTCATACTTACGAGGTATACATTTAACAGAAATGTTTTTATCTCCTTAATACTTGAAATTAAAAAGAAATGCAAAACCCCTTAAAGCAGAGATGTCTAACCATTTTTCTTCTCTGCCATACACTAGAAGAAAAAGAGCAGTCTTTGGGCTACACATTAAATACACAAACACGAAGTGAATCATACCATGGTTTTCAACGGTGTCCTGTGGCCATGAGAGGATCTTAGGTATGCCATGAAAATTGTCAAAGATCATTAAGTAAATTATTTTCCAAAGAAGTTCAAAGCACAGTAAGTATATTCTTTTTTTCTTTTTTTTTACTCTCTCTCTCTCTCTTTTTGTTTTTTTTGATCAGCATAATTTAAGGGAGCTGGGAACTTTAACTATAGGGTACATTGTGCCATGAGATTAAAAAATGTTGAAAAACACTGCACTAAGGAAAGCTCATTAGCAAGTAAGAAGTTATACACACTCTCCGTGGTATCTGAAACCACAGATAAGCATAAAAGTCCTCAGCAAATCAGCATGTGGGTCCCAAGGTGTGGGGTACACACCTCCACCTCAGAGCAGTTTTGGTGGTAAATTTGTGTCACCACTGTAATTTCTCTTCCTGGCATTGTATGAATTTATAGATTTTCTCTTTCTAGAAAAAATGTTATGATCATCCACTTATTTATTTTTCTTGAATAATCAATCTGAGCAGATTCCAAAGCAGAAGACTACTGTTGGTAATTTAAATCTTTCTATCCTCCTCTCTCTGTAAAGGTGGATGTATATTCATGCTAGGAATTGGTCAGTACCTAGCTTTTCCTTAGAATTCAGCAGGTTTTTAAAATTTTGTGCCACTTCATTTAAAAATCATATTTTTTTTATATTGTCTCACCTTTTTCCCCTATTGGAGTAGAATACAAATCAAGCCATTAATTTTCCTATTTTGAAAATATTTTACCTTTACTATCTTCTAATGAAAGATATAAATTGACAGTTTTTCTTTTGGGCCAAGATAATAATATGAAAATGAAAATTATTCACCTTAACAATTATGTAAGCAACTTTAAAGGTAGTATCTAACCTCGCAGTGTGAAGTAATGCATGTCACTTGTTAAGCATTTGTTTATGTGCCACGCTTCTAAAACTTCTTAGTAAACTCTCCTAATAATTTTAAGCAATTTAAATTTTTGTAATGTTCTTTATAAATAATTGTAATTTTTCTAATTGAGGTAAAATAAAATATCTTTTTAAAATAAATATCAAATGCAGAATGGATGTAAGTGATGTTTAGATCCTGAGATATATTCATATGGTAGGAAAGCGGTTATACAAGTGAAAAATAAGAGAAAATGGAAAAAATTAAGGGATAACATTTTCATTTTTATGTGATGAAACAAAAATTAATTACTTGAATTTAACAGTAGAGTGATTTTTTACTTTTCATTAAATTGGGGGGTTGACTAAAAGTTAACCTGCCTTTCAAAGTCAATGATGTCCCCACTTATTAAAATGATGATCTAACTTATATGTTTTCATGATTATTGTAGTGTTCTTTCTTATTAGAATTCTTTTTTAAATCTTCAAAGTCGAATTTATCATATCCATTTGGAGACTCCAGCCCCTAAGATCAGGTGAGAAAGTAAGTTTGCCAATCCGTAGAAATCAGATAGATGTGCAGCCTCACAGAATTTCTTATACCATGGCTGACATCCTTGTCAGGGAGAAATGTCAGGACCACAATAAAAATACCGTGTATTGCCACAGACTTGATTGCTTTATTTTACTTATGAAAATAGCTAAAATTGGTTAACATACAACATTAGATTTATTTTTTGGCCATTAATTATAAGTTAATAATTTTCAAATACTTATTATTGGTCTTGCGCACTTCTTACAGGGTCCTATGAGTTGCACATTTTGAAAGAAGAAAAATGAGCCCAAGGAGGTTTTGTAACTTTTTCAAAGTCATGCAGAGCCCATGTCAGAAACAGGTCAGAATTTCGCCCCAAGCATTCTCACTGAAAACTAAAAGCAGCCCACACAGAATTATGAACTGCAACACTCAATTGTCTCCAATTATATGAAGTCTGATGCCTTTTCTTGATGTCTGACTATGAATGGCTCTTAAACCACACACCTCCCTCTTACCTTTCTGTCTCACATCTGATCAAGCCTATTAGAAACCCTGCTTGCTGGCTACTTTGGCATTTGCAGGAAATTCCAGTGTAAGCCTTTGCCCAAAGCACAACAGCAAACTGCAAACCCGTCTCCTTTCTTATCTTTTAAATTATTTTTTGATGGTTTTGGACACTTACCTTATCCTCACAAGAAAAGCCACATTTGTGCCTCATATTAATCAGGTATGAAAAAACAAACCAGGAAACAAATTTAAGAGTTAGGGGTACTGAGAATTTCTCTAAAAAAAGAAAAAAAAATAGGCAGTTGCAAAATGAAGGGTGCTTTGGGAAATATAGAGGTGGGGAATGAAATCACAAATATCATCATAAGAGCTAAAAAAAAAAAAGAAAAGCCACATTATGTAAATAACAAAACTCTTCATATCTTCTTGTTGTGAGCAATGTCATCGGTCTCTACGTTGAACCCAATTTGGACGGGTGTCCAACTTGTATATCCAGAGTGATAAACTCTGTAGTGAAAAACCGTACAGAATATCTGGCAGTATGTTGTAAAATTTGCTAATGACACCATGTTATTTTGTGGTCTTCAAATGTATTATTTTCTCAAAAATAAGTTTTTGATAAGAAAAATCAATATGAACATGCTTCACGATTAATTCTAGATACTATAGTGCAAGAATTTTTCCATTAATTATTATGATTACTGTAAGAGTTAACAGAAATATTAAACTACATCGTAAGAGGAAGTGCTAGGCTAATTCAACCCCCACGTGAAAAGGCCGGAAGAAAAGACCAGTACTGGTAAGAAAACCGGATAGAACTAGCTATATTGTACAAGACTTAGACAGAAACGCAGAGCACAGCGCAGGGCCCCTCCCATCAGAACAGCATAACCCCTCCGCCCTCCCCTCACATTTTAAACCTATCATAGGCCAAAGACTACATTCCTAGCCTTATATAGATTCAGCTTCATGAAGTAACCATGCCCCCTCAACTAACCCTATATAAGATTGTAGCGATCCCTAATAAACAGCTTCGGTTCAGCCTTCTCCCCATACTGCATGAGTGGTTGTGTGATTGTGTCCACCCTTTCCTTCTCCCTCTCATACGCCGATCACGAACTCCCCAACACCGCCTGCTGGTCGGGCAGTGTCAGATTACTGGGCAGTTTTTGTAAACATATTTATATATGTAAACACCTATACAAAAATAAAGCATAAAACAATGGAGTATAAATAAAATAACCCCAAACTGTATAATTAAAGGTGGGTTTTCTACTAAATATTTAAATTATCTATTTCCTAATTTTTCCCTTACCCCAAATTCTAATCACCTAAATATTCCCGTGCTGTATCACATTTGTTTGTTTCATCTTCAACACATGTTGGCAGTACTGTGTTAATAGCCAAAGATAAAAGTGTGATGTTTTATTCCATAAGGGCCTATTTGATTATTCAGAATATCAGATAGACAAGGTTTGTGAGTGGTCACAGCATATTTTTAGAATCACTTAATCTTTCCATCTCATTTCTCCCACATTATAGGGATATAGTGATTATTGACTTGAGGCTTTGCAGAATTATGAAAATTTATAAAGAACCAGCTGTAAAAACTTTTCAGAATGAAAATCTTATAACAATGTATAAAATCACTGTTTTAGAAAGAATGATGAAAGAAATTAATGAATTTAAATGTTGAACTTAAACCAGTCTTACACAAAATAATTTCATTGTTGCTAGTAATAACTAGCAATGTAATAAGACTCAACTAACTAGAGCACCAAAAACTCATGAATATTAATATACATAGAACTTTTGTTTTCTTTTCAACCGTGAAGGTCTGTCTTATTTTTGTTGTTGTTTATAATCGTGCAAACCATCCAGTTGTAGAACAGCGTAGTGATACACTTACACACTGCAGTGCATGGCATTAATATACAGCACATACAGATGCACTTAGCGGACTCGTTAACTTGTAGATATCTTTTCATGAGTGAGACTTACACATATCTAACTATACTTGAGATAATTGCCTTATAATATTTTATTGTTGTTGTTGAAATAGATAACAGGTTTTATTATCTCTTTTTTAAAAAAAGGTATAAGAATTAATTGGAACTTAAATTCATCTTTGTTTGCTTTTAAAGTTTATACCTTTTCCATTTTATCATGACAGAAAAACCAAGTTTTAAAAAAAAAGGCTATATATATCTCCTTCTTGGGTAATATTTCCACCTAAGCAGATCATGTCCTCAATTGTTATTATTGAAATATCCATTATATCTGGAAAGTTTAGGGAACATTTGTATTATCCAATGCCAGCATGAATTACATTAATGGGATTCTTTTAGGACTAACATCTGGTTAAAACTTGACACCATATTCACTAAGAGGGTACGGAGAATCTCTTGTCAAAGGAGCCATCATCAATACTTCACAAATAAGATTAGTTGGTGTAACTTTCTATCACTACATGTAAGGATTTTCTTCATGAGATATTTTTCTTAGGCTACGTTTGACATAAATTACTTTTTTTAGAAAGAGAACACAGTAAAAATGCAAATCGCAAAGTAGATCTCATATGATGTTGACCTGACCAAAGCCATTGTTCTTTACTCTTGCTATATCCATTTATAGAATTTAGGGCAGTAGCTAGCAACTACACCTAACAAACGCAAACAATGCAACTCAATCATTTGTATCTTTATATTAATCTGAAATCTAAAAAAAATGGATTGTCAACAAAGAAGACAAAAGTTTGCTATCTGCAGAAACTAAGAAATCAGCAAGGATTCTATAACCTAATTTGCAGTTGAAAAAATATAGTCTGGCAATTCACTGGCTTGGAATTATATGTTAAATAATCTCCAAAGGTATGCAAAACACATAATTTTTAATTTTAAAATGAACACATGTAAAATATTTATCTTATTAATTAAAGAAGGAACCATTAAAATGTTAGCCCTACCTTGAAACAGTTCAAAATCTAGTTATTTAGGTAATTTGACAAAAGATGATAAAAAAATTTCTAAGATAGAAACTGGTTAATGTCCAGCTGGAAAATAAACCAAAAAGTCTGGTTTCACATAAAAACAATTTGGATGCTTGGTAGCCAAAAACCTACAAATTAAACTCTGTCCATACAGAATTGTAAAATAGTCCAATCAAAAGTAAAGTTCATCAGTGGTGCAAGGCCAGCACTGAAATAACACCCAGAAATTTCTTGTGCCTATTTCCAAGTTCCTGGTACTTTTTTCTTAGAGATAGAAATAGCAGCAATGTCGATTTTTCAGGCAGGCTAAGGTTGAAAGAAAATATTCAACATGAGACCAAAAATGGCCTTAGGCTATCAACTATAAAAATCTGTCCCTGATTTTACTGACACAATGGGAATATGATTTCTAAATAGTTATTCAAAACAAGTACACCCCTTAGGTTGAGTCCCAAATATGACACTTTGGGCAATAATCACCAAAAAATGGTCACAAGGGGAAGTAATATGTTTGATGGAGTCTATGTTAATACAGTTCCAACTACATTGAATTCATATTTCTTCTAAAAGCAGAAAAAAGTTTTAAAAGAACACCAGATTATGTGAATGACCAGGAGATCATTAACTTTCAAACTTTCTTGACACTCCTCAAGTATAAGTACATTTACAATGCAAATTCACACGCTAACACATGTGTGATACATCTGTACATACCATATGCAATGTGCTCATATTTTAATTAATTGCATTATTTGTATTGAGTTAGTTCTTTGCAGTTCAGTGTGAATCTCTGTATTGTTTACCAATAAGCAAATAATTATAAATACAGTTTGAAAAACATTGCTGTAGATCATGGTTTCTAAAAACATCACTATAGATCTAATCCAGGTATGATACAGCTCAGAGATATGGAGTTCTGAAGTACAATTTTAAATAGAGAAAATATGAAGGGAAAAAAATCCTCATAACTCTGCACCCATCCTTCCTACACTTTTTAAAATGTTGTTTATCCAGTGAAAGAATACATTTTTTAAAGAATGCTATTGTAAATAAAGCTCGGTAATTACCAGTCCTTCAACATCTCACCAAGCAAAAAACTCGATACCAAAACAATAAGGGCCAAGAATAAATGCTGGCTTTTCAAATAAAACAATTCCGTGCTCTTATCCCAGACATTAAGCATTCAAGGAGAGAGTCTCTTGATAAAGATACTTTTAAATATTCTAAAGATATTGGGAAAAAGTCTTTGTAACCTAAGAAACTGAAAGGAAAACATAGAATAATTATTGAAAGTACAAGAAATTGTGCACTCAATTTTCCATTTTGCCCTTAAACTAACAAAATACATTTTACTGAATAAAGAATCAGTTTATAAAAATATGAATTCACATTAACATTAGAATTGCTATGAAAACAGCAATTGTTGTTCCTCACAGTCAACAAACCGCTCAGCTGGTATTTATTTCCAAAAGTTCTTGACATTCCATATATCCCAGTCTATATCACACATGCCCATGACTGAAACGGGGCATTTTTCCTCCTCTGTTATAGTATAACTTAACCGGAACGTAAGGTTATCAGGAACTCCTGATAACTTAATAGGAATGACTGGCAGTGTAAATGCAATTGAAATTTACTGTTTTAAATGCTCTCCTTGAAGTCCCTGGGGGGTCTTCTATTCATAACGTGCTCATATATAACTTGGACTTTAGTTTACATGTACTCTTGTGTTTAAACTAAGCTCAAATTGAAGATTTCAAGAAGGTTCTGGGTACCCTGTTTCATGTCACAGGTAGGACATAGGCAAATGTTTCATGTCCATAGGTAGGACTATTGGGCTTGAATCCATGAAGCGTCACATCAACTACAAAAATCTCTGCAAAAACTGGCATAATGCTCTTGACAACAGGAAGCAAATAAAGATTTGTTGTTGTTGTTGTTGTTGTTGTTGTTGCAGTTTTTGGCCGGGGCTGGGTTTGAACCCACCACCTCCAGCATATGGGGCTGGCGCCATACTCCTTTGAGCCACAGGCACCACCCCATAAACAATGTTTTAAATTATTTAAAAGTATTTTTTTTTAATTTTAAAAGGACCATACCTTGTAAGATCAGAAGTTCAAACCAATAGTCAAAATGTGTTAGAAGAAGGAATCATATCTTTTAGCAAGCCTTCCAATATTGTGCTTCACGGCAAAAATAAAAATGAAAACAACAAGAAAGAAATGAGTTACTACAAATCCCTTTAGAAAATTAAGACAAAGTCTTGTCTTCAGCTTGGTCATATCTTGAAAATAAAAAGAGAGAATATAAAGGCTATGGCACCTTTATCAGAGAAATATTATGTCAGGATGTCAGAACTAAATAAAGCTCACTAGCATTTGTTGATTGGTTAGAGATGAGAATAATTGTGTACACTTTGAAAATAGATTTGTGGCCATTCATGATTTTATAAACTGTTGGAAACAAGAGGTCCCTGACCTTAGTAGCAACCCATGCTGCTGTCATAATCCTGTCAACTTTGAAGGTGCAAAATGCACAGAAGCCCAAACCTCCAGACCCTTTCAAGTGTCTCTGAGTGGATTTTCTATATGTCTCCATGGAAATGAGATACAAGTATGTGTTTGTCACTGATCACTTCTTTTCACACAGCCTTTCTCTGCCAAAGAACTACCCCTGTGATGGTAGCAAGAAAAAGACACTTGATTTTGTTTCCCAACTTGTGAATTTCAAGGTCTCTAGCTAAGGGACATTCTTTTGAGTTGGAATTCTAATCAAAGTGTGCAAGGCTCAACCACTATTTAGAAATGTTATAAAGTTATATACCATCCATTCTTGAGGAAGGAACAAATGGAATTTTAAAAATCAAATTAGTCACATTCTCAGAGCCACTCAAACTCCTCAGCCAAGGTATTGTTATTGCATTTAATGAAAAAGAAATTAATTCCTATTAGGATACAATTGTGGTGACAGCAACTGAGAGTTTACTGTCTGTGCTATTTATTTGGATAGGTAGATTATATCTACCTAGAATCAGAGTCAGATCTCACGGATTAAGGGCTCAGCCCTGCAAGCTTGCTCCCCACTTCAGATTAAGCAATAGGTTGTCATCTATATTTCTATCTGACCTGTTATAAATTGGGGTTTCCATAACCCCCTCCTCACATAGGGGTTAGAATATCTCACATAACTTGAAGGAAGATAGTTTTTGGTTTATTATAAAGGAAATTACAAAGAAGATAGATATACAATCAACCAAATGGAAGTGATGCACTCTCCTATAACCTTCATGTGTTTATAATCCAGAAACTACCCAAATATTCTCCTTTGGGTTTTTATGAGGTTTCTTTCAGTAGGCATGTTTGACAAAAATCAGTGGCCATTAGTGATCAGCTCAAGCTTTTGCCCCTTTCCCTCCCCTGGAAGTTAGAAGCAGGGCTGAAAGTACTAACCTTTTAATCATATGGTTGTTTCCCCTGGCAAGCAAATCCCATCTTGGGTGGTGTAGGAGCCCACCAGAGGTGGTTCTATTAGCAGAAAAGATGGTCCTATCACTCAAGAAATTCTAAGGAATTTAAAATCTCCTATTAGTCTTTCTCAGGAATGACAAAGGTCTTAGAAGCTCTATATCAGCAACCAGAGGCAGAGACCAATATCTACATATTATTTCACAAGATGTTTTCACTTTCCTTTTTGATAACCACATGCCTAGTAATATCATCTATTCTACATACATTTGTATGCCGACATAGGCAAATATTGCAAAAGATAAATGCAGTGCACCCATTCCTATCAATAGGTGCTTGCAGCCTTTCCTCATCATCTTCTTAAATAAACTTTGTAGAACCTAGAGCCTTGATATCTGGTATAATGGATGCCATAGCAGAGAACAGTAGTCTTCAAAAACTGATGAACAGAATCCTATCTGGTACTGTTATCTTTATAAGGAGAAAAACTCCAAGGAATTGGCATTTATCTTTAATCTCTGCTAAAGAGAACAACAATATCCTAAATCACTGGAATATGATCTTAACCAGAGGTCTCAAACTGAAAACTCTTAGTACCTTCTAGAATTAGATAGTTTATCCTTAAGACTTTTGGATCAAGTTTTTTTCCAGTTAAGATTTAGACAATGATTGACCAAGGTACTTGGAACAAGAAGACTTTGTTCTTTTTTTTTTTTTATTTTCCTAGCTATCCTCTTTCTTCCTTTGCTGCTTTGAGCCTACTATGAACTATGTTATCTATAACGCCTCCATTCTTACTATTTTCTTTTCACATCTTTAGTCACTCCTTATAAGTCCAATACCTGGACATAAGTTATCTGTGAATTGGCTGACACATTCAAGAAAATAGGCTCTTGGATTTGTTTTCCTTCAGGAGCCACTAGTTTAACTTACTGTAATATATGATAAATGAGTAGATGTCCTTCGTAACTGACTCAATCATTATGTAACATTTAAATGGCATGTAATCCAACATTCCAAACAGTCAGAAATCTAAAACTCTCACTTTGTTATTAGAAAAAGGAAGGCTTTTGCCTTTATCAAAACTCTAGGACCTTTTATAAGAGCTAAATTTTTCTTTAAGCTTGTTGGCAAATGCACTTCCATAGAGATAAAACTCGGAGAAGGTTTAAAGAACAGATGGTGCATATTTGGAGACGCTCTCTTACTTATTTTATGAGCAAGAAATACTACTTCTCTTTTTGCTTTAAGTCGATCTATTTATCGTGGCACTAAAACTTTGATTTCCTGGGGCCAGACCATTCCAGTTGAGCAGTGGCATGTTGTAACAGCACTGGGCCTCATTTTCAGAAATGAAATCCTTACCTCTCAAAGACAATTCTAGAATATTTTCTTCTCTCTTTAAGCCTTTTAACTCTGTGCTCTAAAAAAGTCCCAGGGAGTGGGAGTATTTTATCAGATGTATCAGAGAAGAGAAGGGGGATCAGACAGTGCCCTTGCTCATAAAATTGAATGAGCAGTGATTTGGTATAAAGCATCTTTATACACCATATTGGGCTCTAATGAAAAAATATGTGCCGTTTTAAGGGAAAAATTCTGTGCTTCCCCCATATACCTCTTCGGGGATCTTTAATGTAAAATCTCTGGGAAATAATAAAAAAAATCTAAGGATAGGAAATAGTTAAATTAGATGATATATTTGATTTCGAGGTCACTTTAGGGTGGGAATGGGATCTATACACTTGCTTTAATTTGGGCACTCTTAATGCCTGTATTAAAAGCAGACTGCAAACTCTGATATGAATTTTTTTGTGATTTTTTATCTGTGTTACATTCTTTAGGTTTGTGATTTCTGCTGGTAAATGCTGCTGTACAACTGCAACTCTATGAAATGTTCTAACAAATAGTCAGCACACAAACAAGAAAATCAAGATTATTGGGTAGGCTGAGACAACACCCTCAAAAAGTTGTTATATCATTATGACATCTCTAATAGTGGTGAAAGACAAGACTGATAATGTCCCAGATAGTTTACCCCTCAGGTCATGGTGTAGAATAACTACAGGGAATAAGGTGGACGCTGAGAAGTGGAAACATCTTTAACCACTCAGCACTAATTGCCCTCATGGGACTTTACAATTTGTTTATCACCACTAACACAATTTTACAATCCGGTATATTCTTTAACATAACTTTACTAAGGACTGGAAGATAGAAGCCACACATTTCTTGCTCATTTCAGAAGCTTTCTGTAAAACCTTCATAATGAGCGTGACACTTTCTATCTTAACAATCTATGCATTGTATCAAAAAACTTTATAGCTATTTCAAAACTCTCATCTCAAAGTCTTCACTTTTCTGAATCTACCAAATCTGTGTTATGATAGTTCATGTTCACTTTTCAATCACCTCTAATGATACATAGAATTATGTGCCATGATATCCTGGTATCTCACAATCTAACACATACTTCCCTTCCCCGCCTCCTTTCTCATGATCCTAGCACATTCCAGGTTATTTTCAGACAGAAGCAATATCAGTTGTTCATGTTTATTTCCTAAGGTTTATCACCTCATCTTCAAGATATTTCTTTTAGGTTTATCCATATAGGCCATTGATATTACCTCCTTTCAGCATTCTCACTAGAACCCCAATAATAGTACTGTCATGTATACCCATTTCCCATATGGTCATTAAATTGCATTTTAAGATTGCATTTACATATCCTTCATCTTTACCATTTTTTGATTTATGGGTACTTGTAAATATTAAAAATTTTGCAGTACACTTGGCAGAATTTAGACTGAAAACAATACTATCCACAAGTCCATAATAATAAAACAAAATCTCTACAATGTAGTCTCTCAGAATATCTATAACACAATCCATGGTTACTGCACTATTTAATGTTAGCTATTCAACATCATGTTGCTTTTAGAACGACATGTTTACTGCCTTGGAAAAGCTTTTTTAAGTTCTCATGAGGCTAAATCTTTAAATGTTTCAGAAAACACTTTCTTTGACATTCATTTAATTTTTCACTTAATCTCTTACCTCTGACACAAAGCACGTTGTACCTTGCTCTGCAAATAGTGTAGCATTCAGCCTGACAGATGTGACCACCAAAATAGGTGTATAGAGATTGAAATCAAAACATATGTTATACAGTCTTCAAAATTTGGCACTTAGCTAGAAAGAGCTCTGGAAACCATTCTGCTGGGTTGTGCTTTACCATACTGTTTGAAAACCGCAGTTTAAGATAAAGGATGTCTTGAATATATATCCCCAGAGTTTAGTGCAGTGCTTGTGATGTTAGCAAAGTGGACTGAGTTGAATGCAGTGTCTCATTTCTCTCTTCTTTTCTAGCCTCATCTGCAATAAATACAGTTACTTGTTTCTCAGTAATGACTTCCTTGGACAGAAAGCTGGTGAACATTTAGCTATCATGTGTAAACAGAGGACTTCTGAAGAACTTCCTTGGAAACCGTCATATGTACAGGGTCTGAAAATTAATTTCCCAAACTCATTCTAGAAAAGATCCTACATACCTTATTGCTGAACATCATTATGGTCACCTTTGAAGTACTCCTCTTCGGAACCTATGCACCCATCCAGTGCCTCGAACACCCTGCAGACAATTTTGTAACTCTTTTTCTGGAATGACCATCAGAGTTGTCATTGTACTGCACCCAAAAAAACCCACAAAATGACAATAATGAATGCAGCTCAGCAAGAGACACCACAGTTGACAGGAATGACGCTATAGGAGAAACGCCTATATGCCTGTGGCCAAAAAGGCCGTTTGAGAGAGAGCAGTGAAAAGACTTTGTGCAGGCATACTTGTAAGAAACTGAGGCAGAATCCCATGTGGCCAGGTTGGTTGTGAGCCTAATATGACCAAGTCTTTGGCTGGAATAGCATTTACTGCATTAAGGAATTAAGGTTGACTTTATAAGGCCAATAAAAAAGCCCTTTGGAAAATTGGCCAGATACCCATCAGTAACCTTTCCTGATCTGTAGTAAGTAACAAAGGTCACTTGCTGATGGGTCTGGGAATGGAAATGTGCTCAAGAACCTCAAGAAAAGAGGAATTTACCCAATGCATACGGGTATCTAATGGCACAGATGAAACTTGGGCTCCTGAAAGGCTTTTGAGAGGTCCAGCCTGAAAATTCCTTATAAAAGGTTCCAGCAAAAATGCCCTGACTTAAGGACTACATGGGAGCAGAAGTTTGCACACAAATTCCTGTATGCCCAAAAAGTTTCTTTATGCCTTGTTTAAAGATCAGAAGTAACAGCCTCCAAAGGGCAAGGCCATCAAGGGCAGGTATTCAATCTACCGGTTCCTCCATAGCCTCAGGCATAATTGGATAAGAACAAAGAAGTAATGGCTAACAACATGTTCTCCATTAAGTTATGTTAAATTGGGTTATGTTGAAAGGGTTATGTCAAAAGGTGTATGTTGAGTGGATTATCGGAAGCTAATCACAAGGTAGTCACACGATGTTTAAATGGATTAATGAGGTCAATGCTGTATTGTGCGCATGTACAAAATTCCCTATATAAACCAACCATAAATAAAGAAGCTCGCCATTTTACCTGAGCAAGCAGATGGTCACCTTTATTTAAAACATAATTTCAATAAGCGTGCTTATTCTCCATGAAATCACCTTTCTGTGAGACCCTTATGGCAACACACAGCTGTGAGTCACTGATGCACAATGGCTATGAAACTTCACCACATTGTTTGTATAGCTTACCGCCAATGTAAGGGCATGGTGGCAAGTTTGAGAACTTAATTCTCAGACCTCGTGTGATGAGAATTGTGTGATGACAGCTCTGATGGTCATTCCAGAAACAGAGTCTTAAAATTGCTTGGTAGGGTGGCCTAGGTGCTGGTGTCAGTTCAAGCTTCCCAAGGGAAGTACTTCCTGGGTGAGGATAGTGAAGTTCAGCAATGAGCTTTGTAGCATTTTCAGGACTTGTCACACTGCGCATGATTAGGAGTTTCAGTTCATTGAGATTTAATTTGGCACAAGGGAAAACAGCCCAGCGAAATGCAATAGAATTTTTTTAGCAAACAACTAAAAGCATCTATTGCTTGGGATGTTATAAGTTTGCTTTTAGATGTAAATAATCTGAGGCTCTTAAGATAAACTGCCTGATGTGCAGGAAAGTCTCATCCATCTTAGGCATAAAGGATTAATGGAGAGCTGTGAACATGCTAACCTCCTCCTTATTCACCTTCACAGCAACAAATCAATATTGACTGTCTATATGTTACTCTATTAAAAATATGTAGCTGGCATAGCTAAAAAAATGAATTTTAAATTTTATTTATTAAGGAACAAATTTACATCATCTCATGGTCTGGTGAACATGTAAGGCAAAGATAGTCTTTATGATACACCTTTCATATACACTACACTGTGATCATTCCAGTTTGGAATTGCTATAGTCCACAGGCAGTAATTAGCAATATTTTGAAATCTTCCTATCAAATTAAGTAATTGTGATTTTTAGCATTTCAGTAGGTTATCTGCATAAGTTTCAATTCTTAGTTTAATTTGAAAATAAACATAAAATAAGTATATTAACATGCTATTGTCAAGACTTGTCTTTAGAGAAATCTCTTCTACTTATTTGCACAATATAAATTTTAGTCAATATGACTTCTTTAGAGAGAAATCTTCCTAAGCAAGAAGTAGACAAACCTATTAAAAGAACTTGGTGCAAGTTTTCTGTTTACTAAGTTGTTAAAATACATTCAAAATGTCAAGGGACAGCACAGTGCCTGTGGTCAAGGAGTAGGGTGCTGGCCCCATATACCGAGGGTGGAGAGTTCAAGCCTGACCCCAACCAAAACAGAAAAAAAAAAAAAAAAGTCAAGGGACAACCAAGGAGTATCTACATTGCAATCAGTTGTCTTCATTGTAAGTATAAATAACTATTTCTACATTCTAATCATGAAAATAACTTCATCAGTATACAAACTATGTCATTTATTACCTTTGTTACCCACTGACTAAACTAATGTTGGTCAAGATTTTCTTTCATTGCTTTATTATTTCTTTTTTGTCTTCTTTTTCTCCTTTCATATCCTATTTTTCTCATTCTTGTTTTCTTTTCTTTTTTTCTTGTTTATTATTTCTGTTCTTCTTATTTGTGGTCTATTTCATCTTCTCTGCTGTTTTTGCCATTGCCCTCATCATTTTTCTTCTGGTTCTTGTCCTAGTAACTTTTTTTCCCCCTCTATTATCCTTTTATTCTCCTTTCTTTTACTCATTCTTTCTCCTCTTTTTCTTTCTTCTTTTTATCTTTGTTTAAATATTAATGTGAGTTAGTCATTTCTTGCTTTCACTGAAAAAATTAAGTCTTCTTCAAAATTACTTGAGTACTTTAGTCTGGAGACTATTTCCCAAAGTGATCAATTTAGTACATAAATTAATAAACTCATTTGTTAATATATTTTATTAATCCTTTTTATCTCTAGTATAAAATTTGTTAATATCCTTTATTAAAACTTTTTACCTCTTGCATAAAAAATAAGACTTGTCCATAAGCAACCAATAAATATTGCTAGAATATTGAAGGCATTTCTATCATATGAAAAGACCCATACTGCAAGATAAGCTTGGACACAGTATATAAGATGCACTAATTAATTTCTCTCAACATTTCATGGATTATCCTGAAGTTCATCTAAGCCTTTTAAAGGCCAATGTACCATTCATATATTCACTAGTTCCTTTCATACTAAAAGTGAAGAACAAAAAATGCTCTCCCTGAAAAATGTGTATCTCTTAAAGCATTCTAACTTTCAGAAAAAAAAAAAAATTGAAAGCCATGCCTACTATTAGGTCAGATTTGAAAATTCTTAGGCAAGTGTTATTGAACTAATTTAAAGCTAAATATTTTACTGATTTTGTTTCTTTAAAAGCAAGTCAACATGATAAATTTAAGGGAAGATTCTATCACTTAAAATAGATGTATAGAAATCTTGACATAGGTTTTGCACTTTGCAGATTGCAACGATACAAATTTACCCCAAAGTTGATTTATTACATGAAAAATTATGTTGTTAGGTTGGTTACATATCAGGCAGGGATTGTGACTTTCCTTTCCTTTATTTTTTTTTCTTTTTAAAATCTTTTTGGTTCTGTGTATTTATTCTTGTTTCACCCTTATTTTGACGCAGGCACAGTCAATTAAAATTTGTAGAAAAAATTACAATAGGAACATAAAATATGACCAAATCTAGTATAAATGGCTCCATCAGCAGGAATGAAAGAATGTGCATGTAACTTACCTGGCCTTCAGTAAATCAATCCCTCTCCCCCAACCGTCCACAAAGAATAAACTGTTTTCCTAAAAACTAAAGAGAGTAACTTTATCATGCTGTAGAAGACTGTTAGAAATACTTTCATTATTGAGGCTTCATCATCCCTGATAATTTACAACCATCCACACTCTAGTCTATAGATGAAGTACAGCTGTCTGAGCCAATTCCCCAACTCTGTTGCTTAAATACTTGCCCTGCTCTTATTGGGATTCAAATTTCAAACATCTTTACAATCTCGTTCATTCTACTTTCTTCTACATTTTTCCACATCATTTTCATGGCCTAGAAGGGACTTAATTTTCCCCTAGTAGTGCTTCTTTGATGGGGCTTAATAGTTACCTTCCTTGCTATTCATTGTTCTTTCCAGGCCATTTTCCTTCTTACTTCCCTTAAATACCACAGGTCTACTGAGACACAGCCATTAGATTTTACTGACATAATTTTGTGACTGCAAACACTTACAAAATGTCCAATAAGTTTTGATTTATTAAAAATTTTATCAGCAGATTCAAATGCTTTATTGTTTTCAATACTACTGCCACCATTATACAAAGTTTTATAAATTTTCTCCTATTTTATCTCACTTCCAAGATCTTTAACTCCCCTACTGTGGCAGATGGATATAATTACCAATAACCAAACAATCACCCCAATCTTTATTTAAAAGAGAAGTTAGGCTTTCTGAAAGGAAGTCCTGAGGTATCAGGAACCTCAACCAATAAGAGGAGAGGGAGAGAGAGAGAGGACCAGTGACGCTATGCTTTTGTTAAAGTGTGTAATCATCATCCCTTAGTGTTTCACATAGGGACTGGCTAGTTTAAAGAAAAATTGTGGTGGGAGGCATAAAAAAATTACATAATTCTAGCATGACACTTCAGTTTTACCACAGTCAGCAGCTATGGAGTGTGCTAGGTTATGGGTCAGGAAGATAATGAATTACGTGGGACGCACTACAAACAACCACATGGGGAGCAGACTTTGGGGGAGTGTTAACTAGGCCAAAGGTGACAGGGAATGAAGAGGTTTGAACAATTTATGTCAGGCCTAAAAGTAGATGTCTTGGCAGCAACATCTTTAAATGAATTGATTACATACAAACACACAACTGACTCCCATTATTTGCAGTAGTTATGTTTTATAACATTAACATTAACACTCAATTAGTGAATACTGAACTATTATTGCTCCTAGGGGAATTTATGTGTATGTACGTGTATAAATAAATATCACACACACACACACACTGCTCCCAGAGATTATAAAATTACATCCTAAAATGAACTTACCTCAATAATTTTTTATTTTACAAGTAAGAAAATGAGTTTTAAGCATGGCAAGTGACTTACAGATGGCCATTCATAAAGCATTACCAGAGTTGGGATTTAAGACTTATCTAATTGACTTTCAAGAGCTGAAAGTTCTTGAGCCACACTGCAATGAGTCCTGTAATTTCCGTTCTTTGGTCCTCTCCCTCTGAGAGGTGAAATTAGAAGGTGGGGTGTCATCTGGTTTGATCTAAATTGAGAATGTGTAAGGTGTCTTAAGATTATTCATTGTACCATACATGTCCATGAATAACCATGAATACACCTTAAGAATTATCATTTTGATTACCAATTAATTTTAGTGAGTAGGCAGATTCACAGGTACAGGATCTATAAATAATAAGATAAACTATATATATACAAAAATGCATGCATTTTTATATGTATATATAGAGAGAGATTGATTTATTGTAAGAAATTGGCTCATATTATTCTGTGGACTGGCTAGGACAAACCAAAATCCCTAAGGCAGATGGCCAGGAACAGCAGGCTTAAACTTTAGGGCATGAGCTTACACTGCTGTCCATAGACTGAATTTCTTCTTCTCCAAAGGAAGCCTCAGCTCTGCTCTTAAAACCTTTTAACTGATTAAATCAGACATGCCCAGGTTTTAGCAGATACATGTCCTCTCCCTTATTGAAAAGTCAATTGATTGTGGAGTTTAATCACATCCATCACATCTACAGAATGACTTTAGAATCTTGTTCACTTGGGATAATTTACATAAGTTTAAAAAATGGAAACATGAATTCCTTCTGCTTTAAAACAAAAGAAATAAAATAAAAATAGACTTAAATTCTATAAATTTCAGAATTATGTCTGTTTTCATATTGATGTATCCTTAGTGTCTGGTACAAGATAGGCACTCAATAAATATTTCTTTGAATAAATAGAAGATTTAATATACATGTATCTATGTGTGTATAGTGAATAATAATATATGAAAGTATTACTACAACCTTATACACATAACCTTTTGTTAATTCATGAATGTTAAAAATATTGTACATCCATTATTCATTTATAGTACAATAGAAATGTAAGTAATTTTGCACAGTAATTGATCTCCTCACTGAGGAGTAAGTGATCTCTTCACTGCCATATAAACTCACATTGTCACCTTATTGTCAGGTGACTGAATTGTAATGATTCAAATGATCATTAGACAGCATGGGGTCCATATAGAATTTTTTCCTAAGTGACAATACTTTTAAACTTGAATGTACTCTTATCATTTGTTTGCCTATTCTGAATTAAAATTCTTCCTTACACCCATGACTTTTAATCTAAGAGTCATTTCAGTACTAAGGACACACTAGCTCATCTCTTATGTATTAAAATTTCAATATTTAAAGAAGTTTAATCCAAGTTATCTAGATTACCTTCTTGATAGTTTTTCACTTCAATGAACCTATGGTTGGCCAAGCAAAAGCATTCTAGTTGGAAATTACTCATAAGCCTTTTTATTTTTACACAGGATCAAACATTTGAAAGAGTAAACAGGGTCCCTTTTCAAAAGTGTATTTGAAGAAGTATCAATATATCTGTTGGGGAATCGGTCCCAAACTTCACAGTAGTTCTATCCCAGTCTTTGGCAGAGACAGGAGAATGAAGGAAAATGAAAAGACTGACACAGATTTAAAGTTTTGAGAACCGCATGGACTGAGAAATCTTTGCTCTTTATTGTAAGGATCCAGTGACTCTTGGCCAGCTGTATATTTATTTCATACATCTAATAGGGGAAGGTCAACCTTATGCCACAGTTCTTGGTGGGCTTGCCATTCCCAACTAAAGTATGTTTTAAACTAGCTACTTTAATCAAAACTGATTCACTTCTTATCTCACGCTAAATTATTTATGATTCTGACACAAAGTACGGAAGAGTGACCGAGTTCCCAAAGGCAGAACATCAGAAGCAGGGTCTATTCAGACCACGCACAGAAATTTCTCAAGGAGTGGAAATTTGTGGGGGTGAGCCTGGCCATGCCACGCTGAGAAATGGGAGAAAAAGGACACCCTCTGTCATCTTGGCAAGAGGCATTCTCTCAGGGAGACAGGCGTTTTTGTTCATCTCCAGCCCGTCTGACCCCTTATCTGTAACTGTCTCCAACTCCAGCATCAACTCTCCTGGACAGAGCAGCTCTGCTGCCTCCCTGGGCCATGCTGGGGGAGAGATGGAATTTTAACAACGCCCTTTTGTATTTTAAAGGGCCAGACCCTGGCTGTGGCTCTTACAACCAGCTGGAGAAATCTCAGTCTTGTCATAATCTGAATGAGTCTGTGCTCCTGCTGATCCACATCGCTCCAGTCTCTGGGCTCCTCTGCCCATCCTCTGCAGTCATTTTCTTAATTCAATTCCTTAACTACTTGTAATAAACAATTAAAAGTTAGGTTTTCTTGTTTGTTCTTTGAGACAGAGTCTCAACTGTCACCCTAGGCAAAGTGCCGTGGCATCACACAACTCAAAGCAACCTCCAACTCCTGGACTTAGGTGATTCTCTTGTCTCAGCTTCCCCAGTAGCTGGGACTGCAGGTGCCCACCAGCAGTCCCCCCAGCTATTTTTTTGTTGTTGTTGCAGTTGTCATTGTTGTTTTAGCTGGCCCTGGCTGGGTCAAATCCACCACTCTTGTATGTGGCCAGTGCCCTGCTGACTGAGCCTATGGGTACCACCCTAAAATGTAGTTTTAAACTTATCAAATCATCATTTCTAGCAATGTAAGCACATCAAGATATGACTCTTCCTTAAGTTTCCATTTTTCCACCCTCCCATAGAATACATATAGCTATCAAATTTATATTCTACAAACATTTTACACATTTATGTATGTTTAATTATTTGTTTTTATTAATACGTGTAGTCATCTATATGTTTTGATTTTTAATAAAATGTATCACAATATAGTTATGGACATGGACTGATATTTTCTTTACTGAAGTATTCATTTGAATGTTACCTCATAACATTTCTGAGAAGGTCAAATACAAC
Organism: Otolemur garnettii; assembly: GCF_000181295.1. Lineage (NCBI taxonomy): Eukaryota > Metazoa > Chordata > Mammalia > Primates > Galagidae > Otolemur > Otolemur garnettii. The sequence continues at coordinate 3,308,047 of NW_003852431.1, forward strand.
AGAACAGAATCCGTATAAATATTATCGTTTAGGAAAATGTTAATAAGTACATAACACATGTATGAAAGTAATTTCTTTTCATTGGAATACTTAAATAATTTATATTATAGAGAATATTTAAATAATTTGAAGATGACTTGTATTTTTATTTTAAAATTCTCACTTGAAGTAGTTGCTTTCAGATTTAGAATAATTTAGCCTTTGATAATTTAGATTAGTCCTTGTTTTTACTACGAGTAATACCTACCTGAATAGTTCTTTTAAAATTTAATCATGATTCACTGAGATGAAAAATGTAAAATTTTAGCCAAATGCATGGTCTGATTTATCATTAATATTAAAAAACTAATGATACCTTCTTTCTGCTGAACTAGCTGCACTAAGACTAGAATATAAAATAAATATGAAACCAGTGAGATTCTTGATGAAGGTTCTTTGGCGTACTGGAGGGATATTGATTCTGAAATATGGAAAATTTTCTGTAGTCACCAAATTTTAATTAACGGTCTAGTTCTCAGTCGGAAAGCTAACTGACATAGAGGCAGAAACCCTTATTAGGAAGAGAACTGAATCCTCACACTTCCTACGTTTTATACACTGTTGTCACCAGAAGAGGGTAGCTTAGTAAAAAAGATGAGTTTTACTCAAAATATGTGAAATATTGTGAATGATTTGCTATGTATTTTATTCTTGAGCACTACATTTGAAATATTCTGAAAATTTTGGAGATGATAGAAACTAGATATTTAAAATACTTTTCTATTTTATGAAGATGTACCTAGTCATTACTCAACACCAGTGCATGATAGGAAAATTACCCCATCAGTGGTAATATAATAAAAATGGAATCAATTACCCTTTTTAAGAAACAATGAATAATTGTGATGATTCAAGGGATGGTTTTATAAAACTTTGTCAGTTGTAGTTTTCAATGGAATGATAAAATAAACTCAGACTGTCGTGTGTGTGTATATATATATAGTGTGTGTGTCTCACACTAGACAATAGATGATAGAAGCTTTCATATTTCATTATTTTTGGTTTATAAAGGATTGTGTTTCATACTACTTTAGAGTGTATATTAAATTAGAATATTTTCAATATTGCTCAAATATGCATGTATTTCCATGGTTGTTTAGCTATTAGCTCCATGGAATTTATTTTTGGGTCAGATGTAAAATAGTGATCCAATTTATTGTTACCAATATTGCTTAATCAAACACAATTGATCAAAATATTTGTTCCCACTTTGATGCAATGTTATCTCTTATATAGCTACATGTAAATAAGTATGGCTCTGTTTCAGAGATTTTAAATACCTGCCTGTTTCTCTGTGTTTGTAGTTGCAGAAACATCACACTGTTGTAATATTCAGTGGTGTCTGATACAGCAAGTCCTCATTTCCTTTTCAAGAGGCGCTTGGATATTTGAGGCCTTTGTACATAAATTGTTTTACCAACTGGCCAATTTCTATAAAATATTCCCTTGAAGTTTGATTGGAATTACATTATATTTATAGATGAATTTAAAGAAAATTTACATTGTCAATCTGAAACTTCCCTATTAATAAATATCTTACAAATTTCCATGTTTTCACTAATTTTCAGCCACCACTTTTTCTTATTTTTTTCATGGAGTATTTTTATAAGTGTATGAACTATATCAAAATTTTACCTCATTCTTCATGCTTTTAAAATAATTTATAAAGATGTTAATATTTATAATACTTAAAAAAATTTTAAAATAAGAAAATTTCTTAATTTGTAATTAGGAATATTACTAATTATTAGCATTCCTAACATTGTTAGATGTAATTTTGCATATTATTATGATAACCAGCAATTATTCTTTAGACTGTTTGTTATTTTACCTTATATATTATCTACAAATAATTATAATTTTATTTATACTTTTCCTTAGTTTAAAAGAATATATTTCCTTCTAAGGCTAGATAAACCCTTTATGACAAAGAAAAATTAAAATAATACAGTTCTCTCCAGGACTTGTAAGACTTAGGCTGGCAACGAGGATGCCCTTATTTGTCTTGTTTGACAGAGCAAGTCATCTGGCCAACCCTGAGGTTAAATTATATAGAAATACTCTCTACTTCTTTCATAGGAAGGACTGGGTCTCACTAGCAAAGGGTATAATGAAAGGGAATGATAAAGGAATGAGCCCATTAATGCACCCTCCAACAGAGTATTTGTCTTTAACAAATTTGAAGGTTAATTTTCCCATGCACAATGCTTATTATAGGTTTTGTTGTTACAAGAGTGACTACTGTAGTAGATTGGGTTTCTGGGAAGCAATTCTTGAGGCACAATTTGGCATCTGGGATATTTACATTATCATTGCAAGCGAATAAGAATTAGAGGAAACAGGATTGAGCAGAGGTAGTTATTAAACTGAAAAGTGGGTGCAGCCAACTTTAGGAACTCACTAGAGTATTTCAGACAATAGAGGTACATATAACATCAGTGTTGCAACATAGATCCTAAAGGTCCAAGCTACTATACTCTATACAGCTGGGGAAACCCTGAAGGGTTTTAATAGTTATAGAATATCTACTGAGAGCATTCCTACAATGTGGGGCAATAAATGCTCTCTGTAAGTGGAATCTGAACAACGAACTTCCCTGCCCACAACACCGATATTACTTTAGGTAAAAATGTTTTTCATTCACACTTCACTAGGTATGTCATCAGTTGTTTTTTAATATATAATAAATTTTGTCAATATTTATGAAATTATAGAAAAAATAATAATTTTCTCCTTTTATGTGTTACTGTAGTGAATCAAATATTTCTGTGGCTTGAATGTTAGTTCCTCTCCAAACCCACGTTGAAATTTTATGCCTTTGTAACAGTAATAAGAGGTGGAATCTTTAAGAAGTGATTGAACTGTGAAGGCTCTGTCCTTGTGAATAGATGACAGAGGTGGGTTTGTTATTGCAGGCATGGGCTCCTTATGAAAGGATGAGTTTGGCCCCTTTTGTCCCTTTCTCACCCATATGATGCTTCCATCAGGGTGTGACACAAAAAGAAGGCCCTTTCCAGAGGCTGGTGTCTTATCCCTAGACTTCTCCACCCCTAGAGCCGTGAGACATGAATTTATGTTCATTATATTTAACTCAGTCTGGGATCTTCTCTTATAGCAGCACAAAAGACTAAGATACTTATTTTCTACAATGAATTAAATCTTGATTTCTTGGTACCAATTTGTTTTTCTTCTACTTATGTCTTGGAACTATATTCTGAATGATTTCAACTTACCTATCACTCATTTAACCTACGACTCTCAGATTCTCAGCTATATATTAGCTATAAGTTAATCTTTCAATCAATATTTTAAATTTATTTTTAATTTTTTTATGTATTTTTTTTTTACTTCTTAATTTTTATTGCTTTTTTTAAAAATCTTTTTATGTGGGCATTTTGGAATCACATCCTAAGGATTATAAAACCAAAATTCTTGCTGGAATTGGTCAATAATATATATTTATATAATATATATTTCCTTTGTAGTCATTAGAAATAAAAGTGGGAGTTTATTGACTACTGGATCCTTCTTACCCTTTGGATGCATCCTTTATGTTCTAACTTTAAGATAGAGCATCTTATGAGGACACTAGCTTGGACAGAACTACACCTTGACTTCTGTATCCCTACTTCTAACCACTTGTGAACAATTCTTCCAAATAAAAGGTTAAGATTCACTAGGTAGACAAAGGCTCTCAGAGCCAATGCAGTTTTATTTTTCTACTTAACCTTTGGGGTACTCTTTTTATTAATAGTTTGAATTTAGGCTATCTTTTATTACCTTTTTAGCTCTTTGGTGATTAACTATAAACAATTAAATCTGCATGTTCACCAGTTTTTAAAGGAAATATTTGATTAAGATAAACTTTCTATCTATATTCTGGAAATAGAAGTTAAATTCATGTATAAAAACATCACATCCTATGAATTATGAAAACAAAATTCTATGCAAATAAACTTAATGAAGAAACCAACAAACAAACAACAGCAACAAAAATAAACTCCTATACCAAACCCCAGAGACTATAAAAATGAAAGAGTGTTACACATGAACTTCTTATACACTGCTGGAAGATACTTATGGGTGCAAATTACAAATCTACTCTATGTTTACATCAAAGAGAGGATTTATTATCTCTTTTTCATACATCAGAAAAATCCCCCCCAAAATCACTCTATTATATGGATTATTATTTTTCAAAAGTAGAGATTCAAAGTTGTGAAATTAGTTTAATATATTACAAACAGTATTTTTAATATGAGAACAATAAGAGTTGAATTGAATGAAATGAAGTAGGATAGAAAATACAAAAATATATTCCACAAAGTGTATACAAGATTTCATTTGATACTTTATATTCTTCCTAAAAACAAGTCTCTATAGTGGGATTTGTGGAAAAAGTAGTGTCAAAGTCTAAATCAAAAATTTGAAAGTTACTTCATAAGATTGGAAGCCCAGAGCAAATAATCAAAAATAAAATCCACTGTACGTATCTTGAAGGGAGAAGACACATTTTCCATCAAATTTAAAGCTGTCAGAGTAAACTATTTCACATTACTAATAAAAATAATACTTGTCTATTGCTTAGGATGATTATAATAAATGCAATATACCATCTCTTGCTAAGTCTCAAGTAATCAGGATTTAGGTTTTAAATGTTTGGTTCATTTGCTTTTTATTTTCTGATTTTCTATCTCTGCCACTGTATAAACAGTACAAAAAAGAATATGAAAAACTTTTATATTCAATTTTATTTTATCAGAGGAAACCAAAACAATTTTTAATAGAAATAACTGTATCTTTTGAAAGAAATATAACATGGATAAACTCAACATAAGACTTTTGTACTTGGAGTTTGATTTGAGTAAGCATTATTTCTTCATTAATATAATTAAATGAAGGTGATTATAATTAATACCTGATGTTCTATATTTTCTATTGCCTAATCTGAAAATTGCTTACATTTGATATAATTAGTTTTAAAGGAACCAGAAACAAATACGATTTTGTTTTCCCAGTAATGAATATGATACAATATGTGCATTTCATGTTAATAATATAAAAAGTGCTAGGAACAGCAATTCCCTATTTATTCAATGTAAATGATGACTTTTGTTGATAGCTCTGCAACACTCCAACACTCTGAACTACAATCTATTTGTATAATACATATAAGCAGAGCTTATAATTTGTCAGCAAAAACACCTCTTGCAATTATGTTGCTGTATAGAGCTGACCTCATCAGTATTACCTGGAGAATGCCATCTAACATTCACAGTATTCTCTTACTTAAAAAGGAAGCTGTCAGGATTTCCATTAAATTTATATTCCCAGGAGTTTATAACTCTGCTTCTAAAAATGCCATAGGCGTAAACTTAGCATTCAAGGTGTTAGCAGGGTAGTTTATTTTAAAAGGAAGGCTGCATGTAAACTGTGAATATGTCCTTCAAGTTTAAAAAGGCAGCCAGGCAGTCTGAATGTCTGCATAAGAAGACATCTGTACTAAACCATCTCTATGTTCCAAGCAATCCTGCTGATGTTTCGACCAGGGAATGGCAATGATACAGCTACAGTTGACTGGAAATGTCAGTGTTCTTCAGCTACTATTGTTTCTTCAGCTGTCCAAGTATGTATTCAATAGGAA
>NW_003852431.1:3315762-3348554 GCF_000181295.1 Otolemur garnettii
CTCACTGATAAGAAGGAGCTAAATGATGGGGATACATGAGCAAAAATGACCTAAAGGATATTAAGAACTAAAAAGGGTTGAAAGATGAGAGAGGGATGAGGTATAAAATCTTACCTATCAGGTCCAGTGAGCACTATCTTCTCAGTGGGCACACAGATCACCCTTCCTCACTATTATATGGTGTGCCCACAGAACAAAACTTTTGTACTCTCTTAATATTTTGAAATTTAAAAAAGTCTAGCTTTGAACACAAAGAAATAAATAGAAAAGGGAATGAAAAGAAGCCATATGGAACAGAATACAAACAGCAAATAAATTATTATAACTCATAAACCAGCCTTGTACAGAAAATGCTGCAGTCCTGTTGAATGTCTTTGTTTTCTTCCTACAGAAGCAAGAAGTAAACTATTTTTTTTGGATACAGAGTCTTATTATGTTACCCTCGGTAGAGTGCAGTGGTGTCACAGCTCATAGCAACCTCCAACTCTTATGCTTAAGCAATTCTCTTGCCTCAGACTTCCAAGCAGCTGGGAATACAGACGCTCACCACAATGATCTGCTAAAGAACTAAACTTATAATCTGGGCATATTAACTCTATTTCTCTGGATTCTCTGGATTCCAAATGGCTATCCTAAACTTTTTGCTTAAGCAAATCTTTAAAAACTAGGTGCTGATCCTTTCGACTATGTCCTCTTCATTGGGTTAAAGCAGAGGGGTCTTTCTTACTAAGCTAACAACTCAAGTAGACTGGGCATCTTTTGGTTGGTTTTGCAGTGAAACTCTTCAGGATAAACTGGTTCCTTTGGGTTTTTGTCTGCTTCTCTTATCATGAGTGATTGTATTTTGGTTCTGGATGGTCTGCTTTAGCTTGAGGCAGGATGCTAGTGCCAAACAGTGGCCACCCATAACTTTGTTATTGATTTTTAACTATTGCATGTTAATTAAATCTTTCCTTCCACTATTAAAATGGTTTCAAGACCATACGCTACTAAATACACCTAATATTTAGTGTAGTAGGTATCAGGATAATGTTTTCTTGTTTTCCTCAGAATTATTTCTTTTCTACTATAACTCCCCTCCCTTTTAAGCAGACAGTCACTTCCATTTCTCAAATTCATTGCACTGGAAAAGATAGTGATAAGGAATACAGAAGAAGAGTTCCAGTCTCCACTATGAATATTAACTTAGGAGTGTTCTAGAACAAAACAATATTACAGAAATGGTCACCGGATTTGGTGGCTCACACTTGTAATCATGACACTTAAGGAGGTCAAGGTGGGAAGATCCCTTGAGGCTTGAGGTTAAGAGTTTAACACTAGCCTAAGCAAAATACCCAGCCCTTACCTCTACACAGACACACACAGAAAGAAAAATAGTTGAATGAGGTGACAAGTGCCTATAGTCCCAGTTGCTCCAAAGGCACACTGAGGCAGAAGAATTGCTTAAGCCCAGGAGCTTGAGGATGCAGTGAGCTATGATGAGACCACTTTCACTCTAGCCCAGGCAATAGAGCACAACCCTGTCTCAAAGGAAGGAAGGGAGGGTGAGAGGAAAGAAGGAAAGAACAAAAGAAAGAAATAAGAAAGGGAAGGAGGGAGGGAAGAAATGAAGGACAGTAGGTTACAATCATCCCTCGGTATCCCTCTGTATCCACAGGGCATTGGTTCACAATACCCCCACACTTCCATACCCAAATCTTCTGATATTCAAATCCCTTCATGTGCCCTCCATATATTCGGAAACCCTAAAATACAAAAGGTTGATGTACACCATGTGATACTATGCAGCCATAAAGAAAGATGGAGACTTTACCTCCTTCATGTTTACATGGATGGAGCTGGAAAATATTCTTCTTAACAAAGTATCTCAACAATGGAAGAAAAAGTATCCAATGTACTCAACCCTAGTATGAAACTAATTTATAGCTACCATAGAAAAACCATAACCCAATTTTAGCCCAAGAATACAGGGAAAGGGGAGAGGGAGGGAGGGGTAGGGGAAGAGTGGGTGGAGGGAGGGTGATTGGTGGGATCACACCTATGATTTATCCTATAAGGGTACATGTGAATCCTTCTAAATGTAGAATACAAATGTCTTAACACAACAACTAAGAAAATGACATGATGAAAATGACATCCATTGCTAACCAATTGGATAAAAGTATTTCAGGTTGTATATAGAAACAACACTGTACCCCATGAGAGTATTAATGTACACAGCTATGATTCAATAAAAAATAAATAATAAAAATTAAAATTAAAAAAAAGTTGACTGTATTCTCAATTAAATTCATTTTCTTAGAGAAAAAGAGCTCAGAGGAAATTATTTCTCTGACATGATTAAAGAAAGATTGAGATTATTATTATTATTATTATTTTTTTTTTTTTTTTTTTTGCAGTTTTTGGCCAGGGCTGGGTTTGAACCCACCACCTCCGGTATATGGGAACAGCACTCTACTCCTTTGAGGCGCCGTTGGAGACAATCTTTTTTAAAGAAAAGCAGCCTACAATCCATTTTCCTGGCAAAACCCCAAAAAGGTAGCAAAATCTCAGAGATCATACAGTTGCATGATGAGACTTAGCAGAAAGGACAATGGCCAGTGATATTTACTCTGCAAAAGAGTCTGAGGAAAGAGGAGACGTCCTCATGTCTTGAAGCGCCGGATCTGCTGTAGCTGAAGCAGCCTGGTGGTGAGGGCTGTCTCAGTAACTACCAGTGTGATGACATCCGTAACCACAAGGCAGAGGCAGAAGGAACAAGGGACTTAGTCCAAGAGGACAGCAGAGAGAGCGAGAGGCAGGACCTCCTGCCAGTGTCTTAAGCATAATGTAAAACATCCCCAAAGGGAGATGTAATAGTGGAGCAAAAGGGTAAAAATCCAAATTTCACTCAGATTAGGTTTTAGACACTTTAGTAGAAATTTTTAAAATTTTTTAAGTAGATATTAATGGGTATGCACTTATTCAATAAGTGTTTGACAGTGTGCTATGGGCCAAAATGCTTAGAAAAATAAACATACGATTCTCCTGATGTTTACACTCTAATGAGAGAAATAGACATTAATCATAAATGTAATTATTGCACTGTCTCCCTGATTTCCTCTACCTGTCTCTCATAGAGAGAGGGCAGCATCTTTCTAAGTCTGTTATCTTTATTTCTCATCTTTAAAAATTCATGTGATTGCTCTGGGACTGCTCAAACTATCCAGGTTAATCTCCTTATCATAAAAATCTCAGCATAATTGAAATCTTATTTCTATCTGCAAAATCACAACACCGGCATACAGAGATTAGTATCTCACCCAGTAACTGGTGGATGGGAATCTTGGAATAATATTTTCAGAATTCTGCTTACCACAATACCCCCCAAAAAGTCATCTTGCTCAATTTTTTCTACTAATAAGCCAAAATAGTATTTTTAGTCACAATTATGTTATAACAACTAATCTTTGAACTATAGTATAATAAATGTGAAAATAAGGATAGTTATATTAGTTCTAAAAATATTTATATTACTAAGTGTTTATTTGATTTTTAGGCATTGGTTGAGAATGTATCATCACATTTAATTAATGTTGTAAATACTTATGTGGCTACCCTTAGTCTTCAGTTACAAGACCTTTTATTTTTTAAATTGGTTTTTTAAATCTACATGAGAGACACTGCTAATTAAATATTTTGTTAGCAAGAGCTTGACATGTTAATTTGAAAAAGTATTCAAGAATATCATTTAACAATTTCATTTCCTTTATCACATCATACATAGGTAATTTGCTTTCTATATACTTAATATATATGAAGCTAAATACATTAGCTTTATATGAGGTCAGACAAATAAGTTCAAGGACTTAACATAGAAAAAGTGCTTTGCAGGGTGAACTGGCCTGTGGTATCAGTGCAGAGCTTCCTAAGGGAAGTACTTCAAAGGTGACTATAGTGATATTTACCAATGAGGGATGTTCCACATAGCACTTTTTCTAGGATGAGTTAACCAACTCAATTTTCACACCTCATATATATTAAATAGCTACTTAAGTAATATGTAAAATAAATGTATAAATAGCTGCTTAAATCATCTTCAATGCTTAAGTAAACTCTTAACAGCAAATGTTGATTTGGAAGTATGAGAATATATCACCGTCAGGGAGCTCACCTTATTGTTTCATGGGGATGTACAAAATTGCTAAGAAAACACACTTAGTAGGACTAAGTATTTTTGTACTAAAGTGTTCGCTTTATTACCCTTGATTGGATTGGAATGCTAAGTCCTTTTTGTTGAATTCCTAAATTTTGTCAGTGTAAGCCAGAAATCCCTAGTAAACTGAAGTCTCCACTTTATTCCGTATGTAGATATCAGCCATCATGTTAATTTGGGGGAGACAGTGTAACCCTGATCCCCACCTTGGGCAGATCAAGCATACTGGCCTGGATCTTTTTTACATCATCTTTTTGCAAGAGTAGTTAGAAGACAAACTGTAATTATTTTCTTCCAAGATTATTAGTCATTGCAGTCACACACTCTAATGTAGTATTATTTTTAAAATTACATTTTCCCATGTTCAGTTCAGTATTGAATCCCAGCAAACTGAGCTAAATTCATCAGCCTTATTAATCCCCTAAAATCCTCCAAGATAGGCAGGGGCACAGTTCTGAATACTTTACTTACATTTTGGTGGAAATACATTCGCAAGCTATAGTTTTAATTTATAAAGTTTAAAATGGAGGCCTCCTCTGAAATTAAGATGACTGGAAAGTTATGTGACTCTTTGACATAATCACTTGGTAAGCTTGAAACTTTGCCCTTGCCTCAAATGACTCTCACTGCTTCATCTCTTCTGTCATCTATTCAACAGATGCACAATGGGTCCTGGGTACAAAGCGCTGTGCTAGGCAGTGCCGATCAAAAGAAGGAAAACACAGCCCCTGTTTGCAGGATGTGCAGTCTGTGAAGGAGCCGGGCAAGATGATCATGTGGTGTTATGAGGGCCGTGTCGGAGAAATCCACACATCACACACCTCCAGCATTACCGAGTACACAAAGGAGGCTGAAGGGCCCCAGCATGCCCTAGGCACAGCATGCTGGGCGTGCCTGCCTCACTCCTTTCATCACGTAGCATCTGATGCGGTTTTCATCATCATGCAACCGCAGGAAACTTCTTTTGTAAAGGCAAGATAAAACAGAAAATTATCTACAATTCCACCTGCCACCCCAAAGCATACCTCCCCAAAGTAGACTACATTTCCACATCTTTTGTGTCTATAGTGTATAATTTGTACCTACAAGAAACTTGACTTCCATACAGGTGAAATAAGGACCTAATACCTCCTCCTTCTCTAGATGTTCATAATAATTAAATATGACTATACACACAGCCACGTATATGAGAGAAAACACCAAGTAAACTACAAGGAGCTCTTTAAACACCTGGACTTTTTGTCTGATGTTTTAGTGCACTCCACAAATCCCTCTTTCTCACTTGATTAAGGTAATTCAAGGACTCCATCAGGCCACTGTTAATCATATAACGTGTGTAGAACTTAGCTTTTCCATTCCTCTACACCTCTTCATTACCTGCAGCACATTGTCCCCAGAGACATCCAGAAGTGCATTACACACATTTCTATTTAGAATGCCAAGTGGAACACAAATCACCTTGTCTGATGGATTTTAGCTGTAACCACTTTTTCTATCTCATTACCACATTATCTTCTGGAGAATTGTTCTAAATTTAATTTATTTAATTTATTAAGACCGATTCTGCTGGTAGTTTTCTTAAATATATTTTTTGTCTTCACAAAGGCATACATCTATTTTTTATATGTAGAGCAGCTCTATGTCCTAAATAAAGCAACAATTTTCATAACCTTATTATCCTTTGGCACTCTCTGAGAATTGACCGAGCTGATATTTCTTTGAAAATTTGTAGTCCCTGGCTTTTATAAAGCTAAAAACTCTTGGGTCTTAACCTCTTTGTGGTTTACCTGGATGGTGTTGAATCACACGTATCTCACTAATGGAAATAAAAGTATCCATTGTACTTAATATGAAGCAGATATATAAATACAAATATCCGTAAAATAAATACATGCAAATATCTGTCTAGTAAGGTGGAGCGGAGAGAGACGGAGGGAGGAAGAGGGCAATTGGCCGAATCTCACCGAACATGCACAATGTGAGGCATTCAACACACCCCAGGGGTGAAGAGCTCAATTGCAACTTGAACTTTAACTTAGACTTGAAAACAATGTAACCTAAACATTTATACCCTCATATTAATCTGAAGTTAAAAATAAAACTATCGCTTCTCCTCAAATATAATTAACTTAGCAAATAATTCGATGACTTATAACATGACTTAATGCTTTTGTTGCCACCATCACCTTTGCAGTTTCCTTTGTCTTCTAGCTGTGTATGTTGGGTCAGCTGTGCACCATTTTCAAAATTTCACATTATTTTCTTAATTGAAAAACTCTCACTTACAGAATGTATGCATATATATAAACAAATTATTTATGCACATATCAGTATAATACATGAAACACTGAAATGAGGGAAGGGACTCATTTTAAATTAGAATGTTAACCAATAAGTGTAGAAGAATTAATGTAAATAGAAAAATAGACAAATGTTAAAACAACTAGATGAAAGCTTGAAGAGGAATAAGATATTTATAGCACTTCAAAACATTTCACCACTTATTACTTTTAAGTTACAGAGAAGAAAATATTAACTTCACAGTGGAGAAAGCTGGCAGCCATCGTCTTACGTGATCAAAGTTAATATCACCAACTATCAGAGGACAAGCTGGCATCTGGTGTGTCTTAATGCAACCCAGTGAGAACACATCACACCAATTATGTGGTATTCCTGATGAAAATGCAGTATCTGAATCCAACTAGGTGAGAAAATTAAAAAAAAAAACAAGCAGGTGAATGTTACAAAAAAAGTGTTCAATTTTTTTCAAGACAAATTTTTTAGAGCAGCCAAATTGAGAGGGACGAAAGTGCAGAGATACAACATACAACCTTTCCCTGAAGACGTGTTTATTCTTTCCCATTGTCAACCAAGGGGTACATTTGTTAAAATTGGTAAGCCCACACTGACACCTTATTACCGCTCAAAGCCCATAGTTTAAATTAGGGTTCACTCTTTGAATATTCTATGGATTTAGACAAAAATACAATGACACGTGTCCATCATAGTATCATGCTGAGTATTTTCATTGCCTGGAAATTGTTTTACTCCATCTATTCATTCCTCCTTACTCCTTAACCCCTGGCAAGTACCAATATTTTCTACGGTTCTATAGTTTTGCCTTTTCCAGAATTCCACATAGTTTAAGTTATGCAACATGTAGCATTAGAAGATTGGCTTATATGCATTTAAATTCCCTCCATGTCTTTTTGTGAGTTGATAGCTCATTTCTTTTTAGCACTGAATACTGTTCCATTGTCTGGATATACCTCGGTTTATTTATCCACTCACCTAGTAAGGATATCTTGGCTGCCTCCAAGTTTTGGTAATTATGAATAGAGCTACTATAAACATCTGTGTGAAAATTTTTTTTTTTTATGTGAACATACGTTTTCAACTCCTTTGGGTAAATACCAAGGAGTGCGATTGCTGGATCATATGGTAAGAGTTATGTTTAGTTTTGTAAGAAACCACCACAATGACTTCCAAAGTAGCTATATTATTTTTCATTTCAGCAACAATGAATGATAGATCCTGTACCTCCATATCCTTAGCAATATTTCATGCTGTTACTGTTCGGATTTGGCCAGTGTAATAAGTGTGTAGTGGTATCTCCTGCTTTAATTTTGATTACCCTGACAACATATGATGGTGAGCACGTATCTCTGTCTGTGTGTGTGTGTGTGTATGTATGCCATATATATGGATAGCATATAAATATAAGAAAACATTAGTTAGTTGTCTGTTAAGGTCTTTGGGCTATATTTTTAATCAGATTGTTTATATTCTTATTGTTCACTTTTAAGAGTTACTTATATAATTTGGATAACACTTGTTTATCCGATATGTTTTTTGCAGATATTCTTTTCTCAGTCAGTGGCTTTATTTTTCCATTATCCTGATGTCATGTTCTTTTCAAAACATCAATATGTAACAGTCCTATAGTAAAATAAATTAAAAACACAAGATAACTAAATGAAATGTGTAAGCTTATATCCAGAAATTTGAAATTTCTGACAACTTTATTATTGGAAAAATAAGAGTATATTGATAATAAATGCCCTGCCTTCTTCATTGTACCATGGTTAATTATGATAATATTCCTTTTCTGAAGAAATATATACTGAAGTAGTAATGTGCAATCATGTCTACAATTTAGACCCAGATTTTGATATACAAAATCTGAATGAGTGGGTATTCGTTGAAAGAACAAAGAAGAAATTGTTTCACAATATTAACAGAAGGTGAATCTAAGAAAGGGTACATAGATGTTTACTGTTCAACTCTTGAAACTTTTTTTAAGTTTCAATTTAAAAAATAATGTGTCAAATAAAAAAAGTACTGAAAACAATAGCTAAAAATTCTACCCTGATAGAACTTATATACTAAAACAAAACACAGACAAATATAATAAGAGCTTACTTGTGCATTACAGTAAGTGCCATGAAAGAAAATAAATCATGCAATGTAGGAGAAGCTCTCTTCAGGAAATATAATCTAGAATTGTCTCTTCAGAGGCTCTATGTGAGTTGAGATGTATTGCACATGACCGAGGCCTGTGAAGGATTTGCAGAAGAGCATGCCGTGCAGAGGTTGTGGCTAATGTCAATGTCTTGAGGCTGCAAATGTTAGAGAAACAACAAGGGATCCAAGGGATGTAGAGACACTTCAAGCTGTACTTCTGAGAACAGGGGACTGATAGTGAAGGCGTCCCTGCGGACAGACCTAAAGGGAAGAGTCACCTAGTTCACAACAGAGCTTGAATTTTTTTTCTTTTGTTATTAGCAAGCTACCACTAATCAAAAAAAAAATTACAGTTATCTGGTTTATATTTAAAAATGACTCAGCTTGAGAAAATAGAAGAATTTGTGATTTAAATTAAAATCTTGGGAGAAACGCGGTGGTAATGGAATCAGCAAGAACCCAAGAAAAGGCAGAGGTGATAATGTGGAAACCGGTGTTGGTGAGAGGATAAGACTCCCACATGAAAGAGTGCACGTACATATATATTGTTTACTTATATATGGGCATGTATCATATAATTATAAATAAAATATGACAATTACTATGATATTTCTCAGTACATCACTAATTTTATATTACATGCAATTAGCAATTTACATGATTATGAAGCTGTTTTGGCAACCATAAGAAGGGGAACTTTCTTCCAGAGGTGAACTGAAGCTGGGCAGAGAGAATTGAAGAAAAGCAAACATTTAGAGCAACGTACAACTAAAAGACATGTACTCTGCAGTCACTCTGCATCCTGGGACAAATAGTAATATGTTAGAACAGTTTTCATTGTTTTGTCTTTTTTTTTTAACTTAGGAAATGTAAATTTGGTCCATTTTTACTTGTACATCAAAGTATTTGATTTTATAAAGCCGTAAAAACGGAGGATATTCAGACCACATCCGAGGGATGATGCAGAACCAGCGGAAGAAGGATTTGTTAACAGGTTCCCCTGCCCTCCCTCAGGAAGGACGCAGAGGCAGCTGGGGAAAGACAGGGAGAGGGAGAGGGAAGGAGAAACACAAGCCAGGAGAACAAACAGCGCAGATAACGTTTGGGGCCATGTTTTTCAAAATATGCTTTCAAACTAGAATGGGGGGATATTATTCACTGAACCTGTGACAGTTTTTCAGTATTGGCTTGTTTTGGATGACTGTCACAGTTTTGAGAAGTACTGGCTGGGGATATTTCAGATTGTACCATTGGAATTTATTTAATGTTTTCATTATTATTAGATTCTTGTCATCAGTTTTTGGAAGAAAGAGCAAGAGGGTAAATTTCCATCTTCACCACATCAAATCAAACACAGCATTGCCGCTTAATCGAGATCACTTGACTTGAGGTAATGTTGGTCCTGTTTTCTCCCCCAGGGTTATTCTTCTTCCCCTGTTCCCATTTTCCACATAGTGCTTTTTGGAAGGAAGTAACTATGCTCAGCTCACTCTCAAGGAGTGAGGAATTATGTTCGACCTCCGGAAGGCATGTTGTCACAGCAGCATCTACAACTTGAATCAGTTACACATGGAACATTCTCACCTTCTACCTTTGATTATCTACATCCTCCCATTTCCAAGACTTACAACCTCCCCACCCACTTTGGTTTATTTACTGTCCAAATCGAGTATATATGCACAGGGCAACAGAATTGGTAACCTGTCCCCCCATGACAAATACATGAATTAACTATGGTTGCATCTTATTAGTGTTTTAATCTGTTTTTTTTAAATAAAGTTTTGTTTAAAACACAGCCACACCATAACAATAGTATGAACAGTGCTTATGTGTAGTTTCTTCTCTCTCCAGTCTTAAAGAGATCGTTACAGATGAAAGTTACTCAGGTGAACATTTTCTCTCTCTATAGAGATGCTAATTTTACACAATGATAGTATAGTAAGTTATTTAGTCACATTCTGGTATCTCTCAACCTCCTAAATAATTTCTTAAATTAAATTAAATATACACTGCCACAGGGCCACATTTGGCCCTCCAGATTCCGACGCACAAACCCTCATCTGAATTCAAACTCCCTTGAACAAATCCCTTTACTAAAAGAATTAGTTCTATAAAATTTGGACATACTCAAAAGGCAACACTCAAGGATGGAGAAGAACACATGTGGCCCCAAGGTCAAAGGTTCCCCACTCGTGTACAGGTTTTGCAAAATGCATGGTATCGTGCGTCCACAATTACAGCATAATTCATAATAGTTGTGATGCATGCTACAGTATCACTGGTGCTTTACCTGTCCAACTCCTTCCCTCTTCTCTTTCTCTATCACTATAGTTTTGTCTTCAAGAATACTAGATAAATGGAATCATACACACATACTTTTTCAGACTACTTTCCGTCATTTATTAATATGATTTTATAATTCAGCCATGCTTTATTTTTGATAGTTCATTTATCTTTAAATCTGTATCATATTTAACTATGACTGCATCAGAGATTTTTTTTTTTTTAATCTAGTCACCTGTCTAACATCTTGGCTGATTCCAAGCTTTGGCAATTACAGAAAGAGCTGCTATAACCTTCACATGCAGATAGAGAGAAGTTTTCAAATCAAGTGTGTATGAGCCTGAAAGTATAACTGCTGAACTGCATAGCAAGATTAAATTTAGCTTGGTAAGATCCTGGCAAACTGTCTTTCAAAGTGGTTGTGTGTTTCTTCTTGTATATAAGAAACTCACTGATAGAGAAGTGAGTTTCTGTCGTTTTTATAACCCACATTGGTTATTTTAGGGCTTTTGTTTTTATTTTTATATTCTAATAGCTTTGCAACTTATTAGTTAGGGCTTCTGTTTTTATTTCTACATTCTAATAGCTTTGTATCTTACTAGTGGTTGCATCTTATTAGTGTTTTAATCTGTTTTTTTTAAAATAAAATTTTGTTTAAAACACAGCCACACCATAACAATAGTATCTTCTATGACTGCTTTCATGGTATAATTGTGAAATTGAGTGCTGTGACAGAGCGGCATAGCATTCATAAGGACTAAAATACTAACCGGCCCTTTAAAGAAAAAGTTTACCGAATCTTGCATAAACTAAAAAAGATAAAGCCTTTAGAGTTACTTAATAAATTGCTAAAATCATTCGTTTTAATTATGCATTATCATAATTAAAAATTAAAGCTATGCAATTAAAATTGTTAAATAAAAATTTAAACAGCCATAATGGATGATTGAAGAATTTTATTAAGAATGTGCTCCAGATAAAATAAAATCTTGGTACACTTGAAAAATAGAAAAGTAAATGAATGTAAAGATTAGGAAGAAATGTAGCATGAAGTTGTCAAAAGAAAAATAATGGAGGAAGTAATAGTTACTTGTATTGATAACATGTAAGAGAAATTTTGTATAACATCTCCATTTGATGTTTTTTGAAAATAACCCTAATGGTAGTTAGTATTATTTTATACTAATATGAAAAAAAGCATCAGTAATTTGTTCAAATATATAGAACTAATAATGGATGTACACACATTGCTAAATGATGACAGAATTCTCTCCTTGTATTTTCACTGGTGTTCAGGTCAAAATACCATAATAGGAAGTAAAAAAAATTCTCATCTAGATTCTTCTTGCAGAAGACCTCTTACTGAGTTCTCTCCTCATAGGTATTAATAATAATAGAAGCCTAGTGAAGGGACTGTTTGTTTTAGCAAAATTTTTGATGAGTATGAGAAATATTACTCATCCGTAGACTATTGAATCACTGTAACAGGAAAGATTTGACATTGTGATCCTATAAGCACCTTATTATCTATTTGATATATCTGGTAAATTTGGTAAAAACAGATGCCTTAGGGAGCTGAAGTGAGTCAAAGTGCTGCAACCATAAAATGAGGATAGAATGATTATTTTTAAAATACAAAACATACTCCTATACAAATTTAAGTGATATGTATTAGCTATAAACCTCAAGACCGTATAGAAATAAGCCCTTTTTCTAGTATTTGAAAACTTTGGGATTTAAACTATGTAAAGCCTGAAGAAAGAATGGATTTAAAAATCATCATTGAAAACAATTCTATTTTTCACATAGTAACTATGCGTATGTCCACCCATGGCTGTCAAGACTTAGAGTGCCACACACAATTAATTGCTTCCATTGTCACACTTGCCAGTTAAGATGCCTATTACATTTGGGTACGATATATTAGAAATACGGACAGTAGAAATTGCTCTTAACAGAAAATAGGCTTAACTGAGGCTGCCACCAACATACCATCTGTTCTGTGTCTCTTCTTAGAGCAAGACACAATAGACTGAAGCATATGGACTGTAGGCTGTGAACAAGAAAGAATTTTTAGCACGCTAGCAGTCCTTTTTGGATTTCTGTTTTGTTTTGCTTTAGATTGTTGTGTTATGTTTTGTTTTCAACAGTGTATGTTTTTCATCTGGGGATAATTTAAATATCATCTTTGATTGAAGGATAGATGGAACTTTTAAATAATATTTTGTTTCCTTAATTTGATATTGAGTGACAAACAAAATAGGTGGCTCAAAAATGTCAAGCACATTTTCTCTGTCCCCAACTCAGCAGAATTGAGTTTACTGTGTTGCCAGCCACTGCTATTGGAACAGAAGTTTGTTATCATTGCTTTGTAGCCCTTTACGTATTCCACTGGACCCTCAGAGTTCATAGGTCCCAGTGCCCAGATGACATCTTCTACAACCATTCTTCATGATATTGCATGAAATCAAGGTGTAATTATGAAGATAAGATCTCTAAAGTTCATACTGCACTTCCTATATTACATGTTGCTCTAAATCTCTTACAATTGTTAATTAATTTTCATAAGAACATATATGTTGAACATTAATATTACAAAACCTATTTTATAAACGATGACAGCGAAAAACAATAGACAATAGCTCTTTGAGCATAACTGAAAGATGCCTTAAAGTACTGAGAAAAAGCGACTCACACAGTTCATGTCATAGTAGTCTAAGATAAAAATAGAACTTAAGACTGATTGGAATAATGAAACCTGAACTTCGTTATCAAGAAATACATAAGTTATTAAGTTTTATCTTTGGTTAAATCATACTCTAACTTTAAAGCAGGGATGCCATTATATGTGACTTGATATTTAAATACTGCACCTTCTTTCTATCTCAGATTGAGATAGACATTTGTATCTAAATGAAACAACTTTATCACAGATCCGTATAAAAAGGAAGACTAAGAGGCATCACTGCAATGTTTTAGTCTGTCCAGTCAAGAGAAATCAGCATTTTGATGACTGAATTGTTCCCTTCTCATCATTTTTCATCGTCATCAGACTCGAATGACTGCTTCTCAAGTATTCTTGTCAGTGTTTCCCATCATTTCTGATGTAAATCTAGTCATGACACTTCCTTGTTACAAGTTTTTATGTCTGCTTATCTGAACAGCTTTCACCAAGTTGGTTCCATCTATCTGTCAAATAAGACAAGAGAAAGACAAATTTCTGGAAACCCAGGAATGAAGAAGAGCAACATTCAAATTCCAGGGATATGTACAACTTTTTAGTTTGGGATATCATATTAAGACAGTGTTGCTATTAAAACATCTAGATGCAGGTGGACAGTGATTGGATGAAAAAGATAATGATATTAAAGCCGATAAAACTTTATAACACCATTAACGAGTTTGAAAACAAAAAAGTAATAATAAAGCAAACAAACACGGGGAAAGTCACTTCTAGCCCCAGAAGAACTAGACTTAGAATTCAAACTTGGCACTTTTTATTAATGCTACTAAGAAAGAGTTTCACCTATATGTCCCTTGGTTTCAGCCTCTGAGGAATGAAAATGTTAATCCTACATGCCACACAAAATTTCACATGTAGATTTCATCAGTTACCACAGGCAAAATACTTATTTTTTTTAATTTAGCAAGCACTCTGTTAATACTACTTGTTAAGAACATTATTCTTCTTTACAATTTAGTTCATTGTTATTTTTTGTAGCAATGACACTGAGTTATAGGAAGTGCTATGAACTCAATAGTGAAGTGTTTAATTAAAAAGAAATCTAACATCTAATATCAAAATTTTTGTTCTTATAAAACAGAATACTTACTATACATTTTAATTAGATGTTGAATTAGCATGGATTAAGGTTTTAATTTAGGCAAAAATTTACACCAATTCCAACTGATATTTTTAAATTAAATTTTGAAAAAATACATACAGTGATACTACCACCGATTTACTTGAGTGAAATACAGAAAAAGACAATTATAAAAATTGTTATTTATGCCTTAAGAACTAAAAAAGGTTTTACTCTTTAAAAAATATAAGTATAAAACCAATATTTTGGTACATTTTAAAATAAAGATTTTTTGATTAGAAAAAAATATTTTTCTTGAAGATACAACAGATTTTTTTTTATACTCCTGCATATTCTATTTTGATTTGTACAATTACAGCCCATATGAACATAATTTAAAGCCATAATAAATGTTTGCCAGTTAATGATAAGCCAGTGAATGTTATTAATGTGGAGGGTAAGAGAGTATCCTTGCAAAGAATTACAAGAGTAGGACATGGAGATTTTTGAAAGTTCTTTTACTGATTACAAAAAAAATATGAAATGTTTATTATAATTTAAAAATCTAAATTATGACATCACTCTAGAGATCAGAAAGGGGGCTAATCTTTAGAATGCAATTTAACATCATGCCTGGTGAATATTTACCTTCAAATAAATACATTTCTATCAACAATAATGTACCATTAAAAATAGTTAGGAGGCCAGGCACGGTGGCTCACTCATGTAATTCTAGCATTCTGGGAGGCTGAGGCAGGTGGACAGCTTGAGCTTAGGAGTTCAAGAACAGCCAGAGCAAGAGCAAGACCTTGTAGCTAAAAGTATCCAGGCATTGTGACAGGTGCCTATAGTCCCAGCTATATGTGAAGCTGAGGCAAGACGATAGCTTGAGCCAAAGACTTTCAGGTTACTGTGACCTATGATGCCACAGCACTCTACTAAGGACACCAAAGTAAGACTCTGTCTCAAAAAAAAAAAAAAAAAAAAAGATAGAGTACTGAAAGACAATAATAAATTCTGAGACTGAGAGAAATTGTGTAAGCCTGTGCTATTCTGATGAGAGGGGAGATTGAAGTAATCCTTCCTGAATTTATCTGGCAAAATTCATTAAACATTTTAGCAATAATTATAATGTTGAATCAGATGTTATTTACTCATTAATAAATGTTAAAAGTAATTATAGACATGAACAAAGATTTATGCCATGTGATACATAGTGCTGTGTAATATATATTAACAAAATTGGGTGTTGTATACACTGAGAAAACTCTTTTCAAAATGTATTGTTTTTTCTTGTTGAATATTAGAAAAATCATAAAAGAATAAGTGAAAATACAAACCACCCAAACCTCTGTTTTTCAGATATAAATATTTTGGTGTATTTTCATTTCTTTTCTATTTCCTATCATATTTGAGGAGGATATATGCCCAGTTCTTATGATTTCCATGTCAAGGGTCAGATTCAGCCAAGATTTTCCATTTAATAGCTGTCACTCAGTTTTAGAATTAATTTAATTCTTGAAAGACTAACAAATATGAAGATTCTAATAGGACGCATATCAAAGGGATCTGAGCATTAAATTCGATAATTCAAGGAAAACCGAATGCCTCTGATTTATGATCATTTGGCAGACTTTGGCATCGCATCGTTAACATTAAAAAATGTCTTTCCTTTTGCTTTTTCAAAGAGAATAAATACCTAATCAAAATACAGCTTTCTCCCGCCTGAAGGAGTATCCGGAGTATTAATATATTAAGAATGTAAAATAAAGAGAGAGAATTAATATTAGACTTTTAAGATCCGAACTAGGACATAGCAGGGAGTTAGTAAAAGGCAAAGCTTTGACAAGAGAAATGATTTTTCAATGCTTTTATTTCCTCTTATTAAATAAGAAAGCAGCCCTTAATGCTTCTTGCTACAATGCTGTGTTAAGTAAGATGTAATCAGACTGGAAGAGAAAGGGAATAATTCTTGTATCTCTCAGTCTGGATTGTGCGAGAGGAGGATGTTGAAAGCAAGTACATCAGGCTCTGATTCTAACATGGATCTGAGAAGAGGAAGCACACACAAAAAATGTGGCCAGCTCAAGTCCATACTGAACACCCAGGAATAAATTGCTCTATGCCTCATGGTCACTGGTTACTTCTAAAAATCACCGGCCGGAAATAAATCACTGCTTAAAAATAAAGCATGAGGTTTCAGAGGGCATTGCATGCTGTAAGCATCCTGTCCCCTTCATTTACACATGGGGCAAAAGACGTGTGGTGTTCTCTCCCTCTATCCTATATCCATGTACCATTTTAAAAGGACTAGTAGTTAACATGGAATATGAAAGAATAAGGGTTTTACTACAGACTATTCATGTTTAGGGATAGTAGAAAATACAGATTCCTGTTCAATTTCCCAGATGGCAAAGTTTACATGAGGAACAGAATAAATATAGAATATTGATAGTGAATTTCTGTTTATATTCCAATTAATTTGCAATCCTATGTCAGGAGTTGTTGCTTTAATTATTGCTGTTAGGATTAGTGTTTGTGTGATATTCTTCCTTTTAGTTTGACTCTGTGCTTTATACAATTCCTCCCCATGACTCTAAAAGATATTTTCATGCTGCAAGTCTTACTAAGGAGTGAAACTAGAATCTACAGAGACCTCTGACTAATTAAAAAGAAGAGAAAAATCCCATTTGTCAGTAAGCAAGAGATATAAACAAAATCTTCTTTGAAGAGGACAGATGAATAGCCAAAAAACACAAGAATAAATTCTCATTATCCTTACTCAACAGAGAAATTCCAATCAATACCAAGTTGAGATATCACCTAATCCCAGTGAGAATAGCCCACATCACAAAATTACAAAGCTGAGGGGCTGGGGTGGGTTTGGAAAGAAGGGAACACTTTTACATGACTATTGGGATTGCTAACTAATACAGCCTCTGTGGAAAGAAGTATGGAGACTCCTCCAAATGCTAAAAGTGGACCTTCCATTTAATCCCACAGTCCCATTACTAGATATCTCCCAAAAGAGAAAACAAATCATTTTACCATAAGGAAATTTGCACTAGAATGTTTATTGAAGCTCAATAAACAATTGCCAAGAGGTGCAATCAACCCAAGTGCTCATGAATAAATGAATGGATTAATAAACTGTGGTATATGTACACCATGGAATACTACTCCAGCTATAAAAATATGGAGACTTTATGTCTTCTATATTAACCTGGATGGACTTGGAGAACATTCTCCTTAATAAAGTATCATAAGAATGGAAAAGCAAGTATCCAACGTACTCAATGCTAATATGAAACTAATAGATGACAAATCATGCACGAATATTAGAGAAAAGCACAATTAAAAACAAGTGGGAAGGAGGAGGATGGGGAGAGGAGAGGAAGGAAGAGAATTGGTGAGCTCTCATCTAATGGGCACAATGTAAGGGGATATGGCACACTTCCTGGGTGAAAGGCTCAGCTACAAGTTGGACTTTACCTAACTAATGTAAACAACATAAGCTAATTATTTGTATCCTCATATTAATCTGAAAAACGATACCCAAGAGGATGAATAAAACACGGTACATGTATACCATGAGGTACTACTTGGCCATAGCAGATGGTGATCTAATACCTCTTGTATTAACCTGGATAGAGCTAGAGATCATCTTTTAAGTGAAGTATCACAAGAATGGAAAAACAAATGCCACACATACTTACTTTTAAATTGGAACTACCTTATGTGTGCACAGAAGGGAGTAAACATTAGTGGAAATAAATCAGGTGAGTGGGAAGGAGTGGACAGGTGAAAACCTACCTGCGGAGTACAATGAATGCCATCTGGATAATGGGAACACTTCTAACCCTGACTCAACATAACAAAAGTGACCTATGTAATCATGAATATTTGTATCCCCATTATATTTTGAAATAATAATAAGAGAATTGGTGTAACTGAGTAATGTTACAGTCCTTAGAGTGAAGCCATTTCTTCCATGGTTTAATATTGTGGATTCTTTCTGTTGGACATTTTCCCGATGATAGGGAAAGATTTTGGCACAAAGAATGGACTTCCTTAAAAAAATCATATTTTGGAAATTAAACAAAGAGATGTTATTATAAAAACAAAAGATGATCTCAAAGAACTCAAAGTTTTAGATGGCCAACTGACTCCTGAGGAGGAAAAGAACAAGGTAAAAAGAAATTCCTAAAGAGTGTTTGCTCAGAGTATGGCTCCTGCATATGCTGTCAACATCTTCAGTTTCTCATAGCATCTTCTATGAAATATCCTGCCAAAAGACCGTCTCCTATATATTCCATAATGATTTGTTGATGAATTTCAGGAAGAAGATGGAGATAGGAGAAAGTAAAAATATGCTGCTATACTTAATTTTTTAAGAATTGCAATTCTTGTCGATAAGCATTTGGTAAACACAGCTATGTGCAAGACATTGTTCCAGTAGTTGTGTGTATTAAAAAGATAAATGATTCTTACATCCAAAAATTGTCAAGGTTATTAATGACATTGTGATATAATTTCAATTCAGTTAGAATAGCTACAGAAGGAGGAAAAATTCCAACTGTGAGAGTATGAAACCTTTGAATATAAAATGTTTTTTGAGACGGTCTTCAAAGGAAGATGTGGAAACAAAAGACTTAGAGATTAGAGGATTGGTATAATAATGGGGAGAGGAAAATTTAGTAATGGTGTGGTGAAAGAATGAAAGCTGTAGAACACACCTAAATAATTCTGTATGACTGAATGAGACATTTATATGACTATGGTTTATGTGACATGAAATTCGAAAGTGTGTCATATAATGAGAAGCAGGGAATTCTTTTTTTTTTAATTTTAGTAATGTAATTTATTTAACACTGTATATCCTAAATTTTGGTATTTCAACATGTAATCAGAGTCAATAATTATTATTAACATTCTATATGTTTCTCCACTATAATTCCTGACTTAGAAGGCTAAGATCTATCAAAAAGTTAATATTGTCCTCTTTATATCGGGTATTTGGACTTCCTTGGCACATTAAAGCAAAGTGTAGTTTTCACAAAAATTCAGCAAATGTTGAAGCCACAATATTTTAAATATGAACCTAGATTGTAACTGTTAGGTCTTTAATTATTAATCTTACCAACATCTAAATGTAGAGATGTCTCAAATAAATTGGTAATCTTATACAATTTTGAGTTTAACTTTTATATTATACCACAAAACACCAAAATCCAGAATTTAAAGCTTTCTAATTCAGTGAGAAAGAAAGAACACAGACACACACACACACACACAATGGAGACAAAAAGGAAAAGGAGACAAATCATAAATCTTGATCATTCTTTTTCATCAAGGACCTGTGGAGGTGACATGTAGTATCACAAATTTAACTCTACATAACAAATATTGACTCCTTCTAATTGTGATACAAGTGTAAAAATTACTAACAACAATATCCTGGGCATCCCCAAAGTTGCCCAAACAGTCGTCCTGGGAGGGGAAATAGGAAATTATAGCTAAAAGTGCCTTAATTTACAAAATATTCATAACAATATTTTATAAAACATGTACAAAATGTTCTCTATGTATCATCCACCTCTTTGTAAAATTTAATAATGAATATTTTGTGAATCAGGGTACATTTAGCTATATTTTTCCATTTTCCTTCTGCATGACCACTGATGGGCAATGCCTTTTGGGACACTTATACAATGTGTACTACTTAATATTCTTACAAATTACCCCTGAAAGCTTGTTTTCTGACACTTGAGTGCATTAATTATTATTAATTATATTTCACTGAGTTCTAAGAAAGATCTTTATATTCATAAAGACCTTAAATCCAGTCTCTTTGAGCTACACATTTCCTGTATGTAAATAGAGGCAAAAGTGTCTGGCACATGTCCCATAGTAACAATGGAGAATAAAGTAATATTTCCATGGCACATAATGAGCACTCAGGAATGGTTACAATTGTTAAGATATAAACTTTTACTGTAAATGTTTTTGGTTTGATGTTTAACTAATTTATTCAACAAGGGACAGAGAGAGTCACCATTCCTTATGCACCAACCTAGATTAGTCATCATTTAGAATAACCAGAATCAACCTGTCTCCTGGATAACCACAGCCCTACTTTGGATAACTTAAATTTGTTGGGCCTACAGAACGTATTTAGATGATTAACACACGTTTGCCTTGCTCTGAAGCTTTATAATAAAATTATCTTTCTCTGCAAGCCCTGCATTTCCTAAGCATTTGCAATTCACTAAACAAACTAATAACTTTGATAGATCCAAGTCTTTATTTACTCTCTTTGTTCAAGCTACAATACTACCGTCACCCCCCATTCTCCATCTCACAAAGGCCACTAGGCCCAGGACAAATGTTACTGTGTTCAAAGAAGTTTTCTGTGTATCCAAGTCTGAATTACACACATCTCAAATGTGTCAAAACCTTATAATAATAGTAGTGTATTAAAATACAGATGAAGTAGAAATAAAATGTTTTTCTTTTGCAACGAGTAAAAGAATAATTCAAAAGTTAATTGGTACATGTGTCTAAAATTGTCTTTCTTAACCAGAGACAATTTTTCTCCCCACAGGACTGTTGACAGTCTGAACACATCTTGATTGTCACTCTAGTTAGGGGTGGGGGTTGCTTCTAGCATTTAGAGAAACTTATGGCTGTGGTTTTAAAGCTGAAATTTTTTTGTAAAAGTGATTTACTTTGGCAACAGACTCATGAACAAGACACATTGATTATAACAATAACCACTCCTCTGTAGTTACCATATGTCAGGAATTTTACATCTGCTATTAAATCTTCACAAGATCTCTGCGGGGTAGGCACTGTTATCTGCATGGCACAATATTCTGCTTGTCATCATATTATACCTAGTGTTTTCCTATCTGTTTTTATTTATAAACAGATAGGGACCAGTTTCAAAGGAAAAAGATTTTATGTTTAAATCCCTGTGCTTTGCTGAGTCATTTGTCGATAATAATTCTCATAAAAATGAGGGTGATGGTAACAACCAGCTTTGATCTGAGCTTTTCCATGTGTGAAGTACATTGGATTCTCTTTGCACTATTATTTTTTATTCCATGTGCCTCCACCCTATTAACTCTATTTAACTATCACATGACACTATGGGAGACATGTTTTCAAATTAGAACAGTAATACACATACACACACACACCACCACCACCAGTGCACACATGCAGGCCCACAAGTAAAAAATTGTTTCCAGAGTATCTCAGTTTCTACCTAGTGGGGCTTAGGAAGCATCCTGAATCCAGAGCTTCTGATATGAATCACTCAGTGGTAGATCAGATGTTCTACAAGTGTTTATCAATATTGATTAAATGAATCATATAATCTCCAGCTTGGAGAAATTTCAAGAACAAATGAGGGAACATGCTGCGATGCAGACACTCCTGAGGATGGTTGGCCAGCTGCCCAGAAAGGTCTCCTTTCTAAGCCTTGACTTAATCCTTTAACCTCAGTCTAGAGTTCTCATCAGGATAAACAAG
Source organism: Otolemur garnettii (assembly GCF_000181295.1). Classification (NCBI taxonomy): domain Eukaryota; kingdom Metazoa; phylum Chordata; class Mammalia; order Primates; family Galagidae; genus Otolemur; species Otolemur garnettii. The sequence goes on from NW_003852431.1 coordinate 3,338,044, forward strand.
CTAATTTGTAAACATTGAGTGGATCCATTATAAGATATAGTCACAGATTAGCCAAGCTTGATGCACTGACCCAGAAAAACAATACGACTAATTTACAGTGAGAAATAAAATTGCAAACAGAATCTAATCCACAATCTCTTTCTGTAGGTATCAAATAGAAAGCGCCAAATCTCATTTTTGAATATTTCTTGGTGAGCATAAAATTAAATTAGGAGAGTGAATAATAAGAATTCAATATTTAATGTTGTCATATTAAATTACCTTCAGAGATAGAGCATCACAAGAGTTTATGATCAAATCGCATAGTAGGAGATCTGCTCTGTGTGCAAGGTAATTTCTAAGGTAATTCCATTCTGATACATTGTGCATTAAAGCTAAATTTTATCACAAGCCTTTCAAACTCTTGTTATTTTCACGATGTTATCATATTTTGTTTTAAGGCAAAGTTTAGTTAGAGAATAACACCTTGTTGTAGCTATTATCAATGGATGCTTATGTGTGATATTTATAATTCCGAAGTCTCTTGTTATTACAGTAGCATTTTGTTCATAAACCATAATTTACTTAATGTTCTGACTGTCTATGATTTATTGTTTAGTTCACAGCATTTCTATGGAATTAGACAAGAAGAGTAGTGGAATATATGCCTTTTTGGGCATATATGTCTTATAATAAATTATACACTTTATTAATATTTAATAAATGATATCTTAATTAATTTCCACAAAGTGTTTTCATTTGTAAACCGCAATATCATTTAAATTTTCTAATGTATACTTACGCACACTTCCAGGTAGTGTCATTTGCCATTTATCTATGTAATAAAGTATACTCTATTTATAAATAACTTGATCAGGAGAACAAGTATTATTTAGGGTGAGGATTCTAATGACTTTATGATCTTCATATTAGTCAGTTCCTTACCATAATTCTATGACTCAGATCACTGGTCCTTTCACACAGTATCAACTCTCAGCTCGGTGCCTATGGCTCAAGTGGCTAAGGTGCCAGCACATACACCTAAGGTGGCAGGTTTGAATCCAGCCCAGGCCCACCAAAACAACAATGATGGCTGCAACCAAAAATAGCCAGGCATTGTGGCGGGCGCCTGTGGTCCTAGCTACTTGGGAAGCTGAGACAGGAGACTCTCTTGAGCCCAGGAGTTGGAGCTTGCTGTGAGCTGTGATGCCACAGCACTCTACCCAGGGGGATAGCTTGAGGCTCTGTCTAAAAAAAAAAAAAAATAGAGTATCAGCTCTCAGAAGAGAGCCAGAAATATTCGGAATTTCTGACTATAAAGCCTATGTATTTTCCACATTTTCCTTTCTTACAAGTACATAACAAACATTATAAGTGCATTAAATTAAATTTTCACACAGAAGCTTCTCAAATTCTACTTATTTTATAAACACTGTTTTAAGTATGTAAACATATGTCATATTGTTCTCTAAAATATTTTATCAGGAGCTTTTGTTTTCACAGATTTTTTATATACTTAATGTCCTAAGAACTGAGCCTACCTACTACTTTTGTGATTTGAAAAAATAAATATATTAAATAAGTTAATGATATTGAAATATGTACTACCATGTTTAAGAAACTAAAATTATTATATGGACCACAGAAAATTTCTCAAATGTCTTATTTATAAGAATATAGTTAATAACATATGTATATGCACAAATCTTATCTAACAGCACATGTAAATGTATGTTTTTAGAGATCATATTTTCTTGCTAATTTTCTAATGGGGTATGGTGTCAACATTGAAATATTTCTCTTGTTACAAAAATGGTTTTCATTCCCATCCAAATTGCTGAAAAAGAGATTAATTCATTTCTTATTATGGCTGAGTAGTACCCCATGGTATATAGAGACCACATTTAGTTAACACAGTAATAAAATTAATGGATCTTGGATTGATTCCACATCTTTACTGTTGTGAATTGTGCGTTAATAAACATCCCCAGCCCAGTGTCTTTTTGATAAAATGACCTATTTTCCTTTGGATAGATACCCGGTAGTGGGATAGCTGGATCAAGTAGTAGGTCTAATTTAGTCTTTGAGAAATCTCCGTACTGTTTTGCATAAGCTTATACTAATTTGCAGTCCCTCCAAGAGTGCTTAAGTGTTTCATGCCTTTGCATTCATTCCAGCATCTGATGTTTTTTAAAATTTTTTTTCAATTCTGTCAATCAATGTTGTCTTTCTTATTTTTAATTTTAACTTTTTTTTTTTTATTGTTGGGAGTTAATTGAGGGTACAAAGAACCAGGTTACATCAATTGCATTTGTTAGGTAAAGTCTCTCTTACAATTATGTCCTGCCCCACACACCGTGACCTCCCGAAACTCTCCCTCCTTCTTTCTCTCAGCTCTCCCCTTCCCCCACCCCGACCTGTACTAGGTCATTCATTGTCCTCATATCAGAATTGAGCAAATAGGATTCTTATTTTTCATAAAAGCCATTCTAACAGGGGTATACTGCATTGCGGTTTTAATTTGCATTTTCCTGATAATCAGTGATGGTGAACTTTTTTTCTTATTTTTGTTGGCCATTTGTCCATCTTCTTTGAAAGCTTCTGTTCATCTCTTTTGCCAAATTTTTAATGGAATTGTTTGTTTTGGTCTTGCTGATTTGCTTGAGTTCTCTGTAGATTCTGGATATTGGGTCTTTTTTGGAAGTTGCAAATATTTTCTCCCATTCTGTATGTTGTCTATTTTCTGTTGATTATTTCTTTGCTTGGCAGAAGCTTTATAATTTAATCAAGTCCCATTTATTTGTTTTTGTCTTTGCTGTAATCGACTTTAGGGCTCTTAGTCATCAATTATCTGCCTTATTCTTGAGTAATTACTTTCACCCCCCAGTACTACTTTCTATCATATTGATGACACTGAGGTGGAGTTAGATGATTTGACAGAATATAAATTTAATCTTACTTCTCTCAAGCTACCAAATACCTGTGATATAACATCTACCAGTGCATTACCACCTTCCCATACCTTATCCCAGTTTACTACTTGTGAAAGTTTTTACAAATATACGGATACAGTATTCAGAAGTCACTCATACTCAATCTAACACTGTGATAGAAACGTTATTGCCATCTGTCTAGCAATAATCCAGCTCTAAAATTACACTACAGATTGTACTTCCTTAAACCACTTCCAGTCCTGGAGTTAAAGAGATGGGAGCCGGGGGACCGAAACTAGGATGTGTATATAGAATCTTCTACAAGAGTACTCTCAGCATCAACACCCACAAGATATTAGGGAAAGCAATATTTGATAGAAAGGCAAGTTAAAACATAATATAGATGACACAGAGGTTTAGATGACACTTGGGAGTTAACGAGTTAAAGCAAAAGTTTCAGGTCTTTAGTTTTCTGCAAAGCCACTGGATGTGTGTTGCTTATTGTGGTGCAATGCACTTCACCCATGCAAAGTTGGCCACTCAGATGAAGCTGCCCCAATTTTGGACAGACTGCATGAGTGTGGCCGGGGAACTTCTACAGATAAGCGTACAACAATGAATTATATCACATGAGAAGCAATTATGAACTAAAGATGAGATCAAAGAGATACTAGAAGCACAAGCAGTGATGTCCCAGAAATATATATGGAAAGCAATTTAAATATACCTATGGAATGTGTAGACATAAAATTGTTAAACAGGTAGCAGAACAAAAGCATGCATACTAGAATACAATATCATGGACAAAACAGAGCATAAACAGATTTGATAAAGAGACAAATGGAAATAGATAAAAATATGTAGCAATTAGAATGACTAACTCAATTTTTAGCATAAACAATTGAAAAGCAATTTGGTTACCTGGCAATACACATAAAGTAATCATCTTAAACTAGAGAGAAATAAGGGAATTAAAATATCTTTAGTCAATTACATAGACACGCATCTTCTCTGAAATACTGTTCTCCAATACAGCATTGAATTGAACACCAAAGACAAAGAGAAAAATGTTAAAATATATCCAAAGCAACTTACATGACAATAACAACAATTAGACAATAACTGATCTCTCACCGTCCACAGTAAATCCAATAGAAACTGGATCCTAGTCATGAAGGTACTAAGATGATACTGTAAGTTGAAAGTTATATACTCAGCAGAATTATTAGGCTATTATGATGAAAAAAATATAGATACATTCAGAAACAAACAGAAAAGAATTTATGACTTATGGGACATTGAACAGAGATGTAATTCAAGATGATCCTTAGGGGGGGAAATGAAGTCAGAAATAAGAACACATATGTAAATAGAAATGTCGGGCAAACCAATTGGTAGACATATGATTGCATATAAGTAAATATAGACTAACTATAAAATAGTGATAATTTGAGAAAAAATTGTAAAAATAAATAAAAGACAATACCAAGTTAGAGAATTTTAAGGTATTTGTTAGGAAAGAGGATAAAATATTAGTTTCTATATTTTGATGAATCAAATAGACATTTCTAAAAAGTTAAAAACAACTTAGAAAAATAAAGAGATAATTGTGTATAACAACAGGGAAGCCAAAAAGATGCACATAGAGGTGCACACAAATCCAGACCATGGGAGGGAGAAGTAAAACTAAAGCAAAGTGTAAGCATGGTAAGAGAAAGGTCAAAGGGATGTGCTTTCGTTCAAACAGATCAGTAAGATAGCAATACAGTCGCACTCAAAAAAAGGAAATGTTATTGAAAACTCAGAAATTTGGGGGTAGATTTTAGTTTATTTGTTGAAACAAAGCAGTATAAAAGAATAAGGGCCAGGAGTGACAAAAAGTGTTTTAGGCTAATTGTTTCAGGCATGTTATGTGGCCATTGGACAAAACATTTTTAGGAGAAAACAATATAAGCACTTGAAGAAGATCCTGAAGTCAATGTATCTACTGTGTCTATGTGAAATGTGATGGAGTTTTCCGTGATATGTAGATATTAGTATGAACGCTAGATACAAAAGAATAAAAAAAGATGAAAAGCCATTATCAGTGCAAGCCAATAACAGAACATCCCAATGTGAAGTCAGCACTAGAGAGTGTTGTAGAGGGAGGAAATAGAGGTTGGAGAAAGTCCGTCAGGGTTCAGTATGTTCCTAAAATCCTTCACTAGTCCTATGCTCAGCTGGTGTGGATTTCATTAGCCTCTGGTCAAGATATAGAGGGGGAAGCAAGACTGGAATTGCCATCTAGCAACTATTGATTAGACATTATGTGTTTAACAAAAATGTTGAGAATGAAACACAGGTTAAGGTCCTGCTAGGATCATAGTGAAAACATTTGAATGCTTCCCATTGAAAAGATTTTAATTTTTGTTCAAAATTAAAAGAGAAAAAAATTCAATTTAAAAATATAATTCAACATTTAGTATTTATTATTTCCAAATATTAAGGGAATACAATACTTTTGTGTTACATGGATACACTGTAATGCTGAAGTTAGGATTTTCACTACGCTTTCCCCCAGGACAGTGTTCACTGCACCTGATAAGTGAGTTTTTATCTGTCACCCTCTCTTGTAAACCCCCTTTTTAGTTGCCAAAGTTCATTATGTCTTTCTGTGCCCATGTATACAGATGACTTAGACCCTACTTATTAGTGAGAACCTGTGGTGTTTGTTTTTTCAATTCATAAAATACTTGGGATAATGTTGCCCAGGAATTTCAATATATATTGAATGCAAGTGGTGACAATTGGCACACGTGTCTTGTCCCAGTTTTAGTGGGGGATCCTTTGAACATTTCTACATTCAGTATTTTGTTGATAGGTCCTTCTATGTCTACTTTTTTGAGTTTTTATCATGAAAATGTGCTGAATTTTATTGAATGCTTTTTTCTGCATCTCTGGAGATGAGCTTGTAGTCATTGTTATTGCTTCCATTCCTGTGCTGAGTCACATTTCTTGATATGCATTTGTTGAACAATTTGCATGTTTGTATCCCTGTGATAAAACCTTTGATTGTGATGATTTACGTTTTGAATTTGCCGTTGAATTTGGTTTGCTGCTATCTTATTGAGGAACTGTGCATTAATGTTCCTAAGGGATCTGGGTCTGTACATTTTCTTTTCTTTTTTTTTTTTTTTTTCAGTTTTTGACCAGGGCTGGGTTTGAACCTGCCACCTTCAGTGTATGGGGCCAGTGCCCTACTCCTTGAGCCACAGGCACTGCCCAGTACTTTTTATTTTTGTAAGGTCCTTTTCTGAGTTTGGAGTTAAGGTGATTCTAGTTTTATGGAGTAAGTTAGAGAGGATTCTCTCCTTCTGGATACAATGGAAAATTTTCAGTAGGCTAGATGCTGGTTCTTTGTTGTAGGTCTCATAGAATTCTGCTATGAATCCTTTTGGTCTGCAGTTTTCTCTTTTGTAAGAGTTTAATTTACTGCCTTGGGCTTGGTGGCTGTAGCTCAGAGTCTAGGGCACCAGACACATATACCAGAGCTGGCGGGTTCGAACCCAGCCCAGGCCTGCCAAACAACCATGACAACTACAACCAAAAAGTAGCCGGGCATTGTGGCAGGCACCTGTGGACTCAGCTACATCAGAGGCTGAGGCAAGAGAATCACTTAAGTCCAAGAGTTAGAGGTTGCTGTGAGCTGTAACACCAAAGCACTCTAGCCAGGGTGACATAGTGAGACTTCTCAAAAATAAATAAATAACTGCCTCAATCTTGCGGTCTCTTCACAATTTCTATTTTTTCCTGATTTAGCCTTGGGAGATTTTGTGTTTTTAACAATTTGTCCATTTCCTCTAGGTTTTCTAGTTTGTATGTATGGGGGGATTTTTGAGCTTTCACAAGTGATATTTTATATGTCTGTGGCTAGTATTTTATTTGCATCATCTTTGAAATTTTTCTAACATCTCTGTGTGTATGTCTCCATAATCTCATTTACAATTTGCTTATTTTGCAACAGCAGGTGGCATAAATGTGAAAATTCATCGTCATCTAAAATTTATAATTTGCTCTTGATAGAATTTGATTTATCTAGAATCCACGTACATTATGTAAATTTCATTAAACTATCCATGTACACTATTTAAACTTCACATTACTATTTTCTGATCTCAAATAACCAATTTAATTGTTAATAAACATTAAAACTTATAAACAAGGCTTATTGATCAATATTTATACCTAACATTTTAAAATGCTTTGCATTCTAAATCGATGCATTTATTATATCTAAATATGTTTTATCATTAGAATTGGTTCTAACTCCATTTATAATATTCTCTTCACCATGCATTCACAAAGTTCTATTTGTTATTTTTGTCATAAGTACAAATTTTCTAATTTTAAAAGTTAATCAATCTGGTTTGATTATATGCCTGATTAAGGCAGACAGCTTTCATGATGGCCCATAATCCCTTCCTCCTGGTATAGATACACTTGTGCAGTGTCCTCCCGCATTGTACTGCCCTTGATCTATCTTTGTCATTAATGTGTAGCATATGACAGAAATGATAATATATTGCTTCTAAGATTAGCTTACAAAAGACAATTGTTTCTACCCTGGAATCTTTCCTCTATCTCTCCCTGTTCCCCTCTCTCTATCTCTCAAAAGCAAGATGCTGTAATAAGCTCTATGGAGAGGCTCATATGAGGAGCACCTGAAGTCTCTGGTGAGCAATGATGCAGGAACAGTCATTGCTCTAAGCCAAAAGGTATGTGGATAAGCATACCAGCAAATTTTCCTGTCCCTCATCAGCCCTGGGATGAGTGCAATGTGAAGTCTGATTAAAATCTCACAGCGGACCTAGATTGGATGACTTCATCTCAGCCACTCCACATCCCTGATCCTCAGAAACTCTGAGAGAAAGGAAATGGAAATGATTTGAAGCTGCTAAATTGTTGGGTAATTTGTTATACAATCACAATTAACAAACATATCCATCAGATATTTAATTAATGGATAGTTACACAAATTCACATCTTTTAAAATTAAACTATCCTATCACTCAGATATTAAAGCAATGGAAAATGTGTACACCCGAATGAGTCCCATAAACACTACCCATTTACTCGTAAAATATAAATGAGAGGATAAGCAACTTGTTTTCACCTCTAAAATACTTACAGATTTAGTAGTAAAATAGCTAAAATCTTATAAAGTAAGATATCTATATATATAAGCTAAAAATAGCTATAATCTTATAAAGTAAGATATCTATATCTTATGAAGTAAGATAAATGGATATCTACAAGAGGAACCAGACATCATACATACATCATAGTACATATAGCATCAAATCAAAAACAAACTTTGCTAGCTAAAATTAACTTGGTTGTACAGAATCAAAAACATCTTCCATCCTAAATGTAGTTCACCCCTTAAGAACACCACACACATACAGTCCCTTCTCCAGCAGGTAAAAATTGTTCTCTTCCTCCCTTACCAAAAATACATATGTAAGGAAAATAGAGTAAAGTTAGAATATTATCGATATTTTGTGTAGAAAAAAAAAAAAAAAGCAGAAGTATCTGGCTCTGTGACGGTGAGTTTCAGCCAGAGTCAAATTTAGAATAGAGAGTGAAAGGCTTCTCCTGTCCCCATGGAGCCAAGGGGAAGCAGCAGGAATACATAACATAAACACATTCACTTCCCACCAGAGCTTCTGGGTGTTTGCTGCCAGTAACTCATGATCCCAAAGTGGTATTTTTATCAACTGGTTTATCTTCAGAGGTAACTCTCCTTTCTACCTGTATGAAGAAGTAAATTCTTCTTTATAGTTGTATAGTTAGGTAGGCAATGTGAAAAACTAAATATTGATCCCTTTCTTTTTTTATTATTACTGTAAGAGGAACAATGGATCAAGATAATTGGGATGGTGTCATTTTTTTTTTTCTCATTCAGCACACAGAAAGAGAAATGCGTGCAATGCCTGGACATATGTGTGTCCTCGGTAATAATTCTCTATTTTATTGCCTTTGCCTCCTTTATACAAAACAGAGGTGAGTTGTCTCTACCAGAAACAGAAAACAGGAAGAGGGTCTTTATCATCTAGTTTTCTCATTTCATCCAAATTCTAAGTGTAGCTGCTGAGAGAATTAGTTAAACAGGGAAAACTACCACTGCATCATGAAACTTCTCCACTTGAATGTACAGATTGATGTTCATATTGAAAATGTGAGTAATTTTCTGAGGAAAGAAAAATAATCCAATCAGAAAATAAAAAATATCCTGCGATGTTATTACACCAACCAAATTTTCTGAGGGCAGAGGTATAAGAGATCATTTAAGTGGCTAAGATTTTAGCAGGTTAATAAATCCAAAGAGGACAGGTGGGTAAAGTGCTCTGTTAGAAACAGTGCACAAAGTAAAGAGAGGAAGTCGTGAGACAGTCTTATTATTTTCTTAAACAGCTTTATTGACATAGAATCCATGCGTACAGTCTAATGGCACAGACAGATAAAATGGAGAATCCTATTACTTTGCAGGTAGACAAGTACGGAATAATAGCTTAAGCTATGCAAAATTAAGAAATGAAAGAGGGAAAACTATTGCAAAAATACATTGTGTTGATTCGTGCTAAGGAATTTATTATGAATTACTCTTGAGAATGTGGCATGTATTTCAGAGTGCAGAATGATTAAGCCAGGTAATAGGGGAACTTGGCAGAAATGGAATTTGGTCACATATATTAAACTTCACCTCTGTGTAATTTTAGGAAGCTCTCTTAAAATGCTCCTCAGTCTTACAGCACATGGAATCTTAAGCCGTGATTGTGTTAGACTGCATTGCGTGAATTTCTTGGCAGTAAACAGCTATGGGTTATTGGGCAGCATGTCAACCACATAGCATATATTTGTTATTTTTCTAGAAAGGAAAACTTATTTCCCAATGGAGAAGTGATATCAATGGCAGGGGCTCATTTAGGGAGTGCGTTAGAACATTATAGGACAAGATGTGAGTTTCTTATTTGCCCTCTGAAGTGTCAGTCTCTTTTACTGGATTGGGTAAGATTTTCTTCTTTTTCATTCTATGAGGCTTCGTATTTCTAATTTTATATACTCCAAATTAAACTGCAAAATTTACTTTCTTTGTTTAGAGTAAGATTGAATTACTATGAACTGCAACAAGGGAGTAGGTGGCTGGAAATATGCCAGGATTCAAGAAAAAGCAGTGTGACTGTGAACTCTGCGTTTTCCATTTTAGCCTTGCTCTCTTGCTGACAGCATCAGAGAGGTGAGGCGAGCAAACAGCAGCTGGGGAAGCAAGAAACCAAGCACCTGAGAACTGAAATGAATAAGCAGCCTCCGTTTTTAACTAAACAGGTTAGAACAGCAGAGTCATTCATAGCAAGCTACTAAATGATGTGGAAATGATTTGAACTATAAAAAGGCTGATGGCTCAGGGAAGCAAAGTTGAAAATAATATTGGAGACACTTCAAGAAATGTAACAGGAATGCAATTCCACATTTTTAAAATAAAAGGTAAACCTCTATGCATGAAGCTGCTGTTATTTTCTTTTGTAATTCGATATTCCTAAAGGAGCACCATATATCTTG
>NW_003852431.1:3348683-3361032 GCF_000181295.1 Otolemur garnettii
GGAACTCTAGTTTATTACACTCTCCCCTCATCTTCGTTTTCTCCTCAACTCTGGTCTCTCATGGCCATATCATAATTTTGTCACTCTTGAAAATACAAGGCTTCAGCGTAATTATTCTGCAGCACCCTGTCTAATCACCACCTTCTCAGATTCCAGAAAGCTTTCCTTTTCAGGATCACATATACATGCTTCTATTGGCTTTTTGCTGTCACATAATCCATTGATGTCCTTTCTCCTGTCCTTAGCAAGTTTAAATTCCATGATCAATCATTATAATAACTCTCTACTTACAACTCAACTTCCCTACCTCTCTCATTCATCATCACACTCACTTGTTATAACCATAACCTGTTTAAAAAGAACTCTCTGCATGCTTATCCTTGTGCCCATGGAACTTAACTGTGGCTGAAGAAAAACGAGCAACAACGGTAATTCCTTCCACTTTAAATTCCTCATCATAAACTGTAAGCATTCAATGTTGAGGTTTAAAATCACATCCTGTTCCCCACAGTCATACGGTAGTGCCCTGTCCTACTTACTGGCCCACTCTCCAGAATGACTCTTTCTGCCTCGCCTCTTACTCCCAATCACATTTTCACTCTTGTTGTGATACTTATTTCACGAAATTCAGTAAACAAAAAAGAACACGCTTTGCCTGCTTACCTCTTGCTGACATACAGCGAGTCACGTTCCTACCTAAAGTAAACTCCTGAACTTGTACAGTAGATCACATCTCTTGCTTACTGAAGGACAGGATGGCAGTAATTGCTTTCCATCTCTTTTATGTCACTAATTACACTTTCCAATGAAACTGTTTTTCATCACAAAATGCTCTAATTCTTCCAATATAAATAAACAATCATCTTGACACCACTTCCCAAGACAACTCCCACTCATTTTTTTTTGGTTCTCATGACAGCAAAACTATTGGAGAGCTATGTTTATATTTGCAAATTCCATTCTCCTCCCACAAATTCTTGCTTCTAAACCATTCAGTCTTCTCCTATCATTGCTGTGACTGAAATTACTCTTTATCTGTCACCGCTGAACCCTATGTCATTCAATTCAATGTTCAGTGTTCAATCCTCATATTCAACACTGCTGCTCATGGTTTACCCCTGACAAACTGCCTTCCTTAGCCCTCCCTGTCAGTCATTGTTGTCGTCCTTGTTGCTGTTGCTTGTTTTTCCTCTTGTTTGCTTTTTACTGTTGCTGAATCTTCATACTTGTTCCTATTTTCTCCCACCTTTATAAAGAACCAATCTTATTTCAGGAACCCTGTTTCTTATCTACATTCCTTCTCTTGGTAATTTCACCCAATTTTATGGTTTTAAATACTATGATAAATAATGTGAATACATTTATGTAGTATTACCCATGTATACTAGCTTGGACAATTAAGTTCATAAACTCATCCTACAAAAAAGGCTACATACCTTGTTGTAGCTGAATATCACGATAGGCACCTTCAAAGTACTCCCCTTGGGAAGTTATGAACCATCGCCAATGCCTAGTCCACCCTACAAAGCACTTTTGGAACTCTTCCGTGAATGGCCATCAGAGCTGTTATCAGGAGAGGACTGACGATGAAGTTATCAAACTCTTCCTAGAAAACTTGCTTGTGTATACAGTAGCCTACCTGATATTTCAAGTCCTAATACTTAAATATATTTAAAATTGAACTCTTAATAAAGACTCCCCTTTGTAAAAGAAGGAAACATGAAAAGAGAGACAGAAAGAAAAAGAGAGAGAAATAAAAACTCTTCTAAATATATATTTCCTGTCTCAGTTCATGGTAAGTCAACATAATTGCTGGGGACCAAGACTTAAAGTTGCCTTGACCCTCATTCCTCTCTCTTCCTTTCAAAAGCAAATTGTCAAATTTTCCTGTTGGCTCCACTTTCATATAAATCTCAAGTTTTATAACTTCTCTTCACTTACCCTTTAACTACTCTGACTCGAACCATTCCAGCCTATTGCCTATAATCTGCTTTAGGCAATTAATTTTTCTCTGTGATTTCAGGCCTGTTCTCAGTACATCGCAGTCTATCATCAACATTTAGTCATAGTATTCAGGCAAATCATGTTCTTCTTTTTCTCAAAATTCTTCAGTGACTCAATGCTGCCCTTTGAGAAGAGTATCCAGACTGTCTTCTGGCCTGCAAGTTCCTACATGATTTTCCTCCTTTTGGTTGTCTATCTTCCTTTTTCCACTCCCTTCTCTCTTTCAAAACGGAGATCCAAATTGACTTTTTGTAATTGTTTAAATATTATAAAGGCCCCACTTGTACCCTTTACTCTTCCTATTCTTTTCTCTGGACATTTTCACACTTGATAACTTTGCGATTTTATTCATCACATCCTTCAAATCTTGTTTCTAAGGCCTCTTTTCCATGAATTCTGCTGTGTCTATCCTTTAAAAATGAATTCCCACCTACAGTGTATAAGAGTTCCTTTCTCTCTGCATCCATGCTGAGATCTGTTGTTTGGGGATTTTTTGTTTGTTTGTTTTAAATAAAAGTCATTCTCAGTAGAGTTAGGTGATATCTTATTGTGATTCTGATTTGCACTGTTGAGGTAATCACACATACTGAGCATTGTTTAATACATTTATTGGCCATTTTTCTATCTTCTTTGGAAAAGCTTCTGTTAATAACTTTTACTCACCTTTTTATGGGGTCATTTTTTTTTTTGTTCTTGCTCATTTGCTGAAATTCTTTGTAGATTTTGGTTGTGAGCCCTTTATTGGATGTATTGCATATCACATATTTTCTCCCATTATATAGGTTTCTGTTCACTCTATAAATTATTCCCTTGCCTGTACAGAAGTATTTTTTAATTTATCAGGTCCCATTTGTTAATTTTTGTTGTTCCTATGATTGCCTTTGAGATCTTCTTTATAAATTATTTGCTTAGGCCAATATCTATATGAGCTTTCCCAACATTTTCTTCTAGAATTCTTATAGTTTTATGTCTTAGATTTATGTATATGGTGCACCGTAAATTAATTTTCATGACTGGTGACAGGTATAGAGCCTAGTAAAACCTCTGTGGAAGGTCATATGGAAGTAACCCAAAGAACAAAAAGTGGACCTACCATTTGTTCCAGCCTTCTTACTCCTAGGCACTTACCCAAAGAAGACAAAGTCTTTTGTCAAAAAGGCATGTGTACTCCAATGTTTATTTCAGCACAATTCATAATTCATTTGCTTAATCCACTCATATATTGATCCACACAGGTGCCCATTGATACATGAGTGGATTAAGCAAATGTGGTATATGTATACCATGGAGTATGACTTGGCCATAAAAAAATGATGAACTAATAGTTTTTGTTGCAACCTGGATAGAACTGGAGCCCGTTTTCTAAAAGAAGTATCACAAGACTGGAAAAACAAAGACCACATGTACTCATTAAATTAGAAGTAGTAGATCAACACCCATGTGCACATTTAGTAGTAAAACTCAACAGAAGGGAAGCAGGTAGGAGATGGTAGAAGGGGAGGAGTAAATGTAATGTAATGGCGACATGAATCACTTTTGTACAGTTTGAATCAAAGTTATATGTACTTCCCTAAAGGTGAGGTGTTTCCCTTACCTATAACTTTGACTCAGACTATAAAAAAGTAACTCAATTGCATTATTCTAGTGTTTTAAACGCAAATAAAAAAGCAAGCTATAATCCCCTCTCTAAACTTCACAAAATTCTGCTGTTCTATTTTTTGTACTTATTATCATCTAATATACTATTAACTTATTTATGTTTTTGTTTCTTATTTACTATCATTATCTTATAGAAGTTAAGCATTAAGAAGGTAGTAATTTTGTCTTTGTTCACAGACATATCCCAAGTTCCTTAAAACATGTCTTTGTAGACTAGGCCTTTAATACATACTGTTTTGGAGAAAAACCTATTTCAGTCAATGTCAAGGGGATTAATTTAGAATCTGATAACATGAGGTCAAAGTCATGCATTGAGTTACCAAAGAAAAACACGTTAGTTTAATCTATGTGACCAAATGAAAGTTACTTTAATGTCTCCAAGTATATAAAATAAGCTACTTCCTTATTTTATAACGAGAGGTAACCAAATAGCATTAAGAGCAACATGCAAATCCTGTTTTCTTCTCATGTGCTTTTACCATGCAGTATCCTTAATAGATGATGTATCTTTACTAGATAAATAGCTGTTGTTTGTATTTAGATTCGAGTTGAGCTTCAAGTCATTGGGTCATTCAGATTCAATACATTTTTTAAGCACTATGCAAGCACACAATGATAGCATGTTAGTTCATGACCACATTTTGGTATTATAATTTGCAATTGAAAATAAAACTACCTAAAACACATTAAATAACTTTTCATAAAGTAATTTTTTCCAAGCTTGTATGAATGTATTTTATTATCTAAAATCTGGACTCTATATTTTATTCAGCAGCTACATTAAAACTTACAAAATGTAATACTAGTTCTTATTTATTTTTATATGTTTGGGATTGATAAAATGAGCATGTAATAGGTTTTCAAATTGTTCATCAGAATTGAATTGATTAAAAAATAAAATCAATGAATAAATCACTTTCCCCTTTAATAGTTTGATATGGAAAAAAAATAATTTGGGGATGCTTCTCTGCCTTCAATATAATTAAGTAAAGCACATCTCTCACCTCTATATCCTTTGGATGCTAGGTACAGATGACTTCATCACCTCTGCATGATTTCCAGCCAAGACTCAAAAGAATAAGCATTAAGTATGGCTATTCCTAGATTGTTGCTGAAATTCTTGGTTGATTCAAATAATAAAGATCACCTGAAGCTTAACTCAACTGAAGTCTAAATACAAACAGCAGATATTTATCTAGTAAAGATAGATCACTGATGAAGTGCATGCATGGTAACAGCACATGAGAAGGAAACAGGATTCACATGTTGCTCTTAATTCTATTTGGCTACCTCTTAGAAGTCATTTGAGGAAACTTTAAGATCAGAGAGTGAAAAAATTCTGCTGACAGTAATCTGGATCAGTACAGCTGAAGAACTACCTGCTTGTCTGAATAAATTTGGACCATTTTTCATGCATGGAGAGCTGTGCTTTCCTGTTAATCTCTACACAGTCTTCAAGTTTGATATGTTTTGAAGCACTCAGACATTGTTATTTTGCCTATGGTTGGCGTGGGCATTCAGACTTGATGTACTCATATTTATGCGGTTTGTCTTTTTTTTGACAGTGTCTGTTCCTGTGGACTTAAGTTATTTGTTACCTGTCTCAGGCTGTGTTTTTAGATTTATGTTCAGCTACCTATCCGTGTTCCCCGGGTTGGGCCTTCTTCTAAAATATCTAGCTAGGCTCTTACTTTCATTTTTATTAGTTTCAACCTGTAACTGTGAAAACCAGTGATACTTTGAGGGTTTTTTTACAATTATTAGTTGATGTTCTTTCTTTAACAGATACATTTTTGCCATCCAACACTCAAGGATAAGCCCTCCAGAAAATCTATTAGAGGGATTTCTGATAGCTATGGAGTGTGAGCCTGTAGCTTTATAATCACATATTAACCCCTAAAGTGGAGAAAGATTTATGGAGGATAATAAACCAGCGGTCTTCATTGTTTATCACAGAGGAAGGTCCTTCATAGAGAAGGCAAGGTGCCAATTAAATGTTATGTAATCAGGGCGGCACCTGTGGCTCAAGGAGTAGGATGCCGCCCCATATACCGCAGGTGGTGGGTTCAAACCTGGCCCTAGCTAAAAACTCTGGGAAAAAAAAAGTTATATAATCAGCAATTTAATTTAAAATAAATCATCTAGAATCATTTGAACAAATGATCTATGAGAGATCACTAAGACTCACCAGAAAAGTGACAGAAAGCACCAACAGTAATGAAGGAGAGAGTTCAAAGTATTTTGTGTAGCCAGGGATTGGCTAAGACCTGGAAGAAACGCATACACACTGGAAAATGATAAGAAACCCCTGGGGCTCCACACTCTGACATAACTTGAAGGATCTTGCCTATGCGAGAACTGTCAACCCAGACAGTCCTCAGGCCTAACATATGGCACTATCTAGATTTCACACAGATATGTTGCTTCATAAATGGAAACCACGTGGTATCCTCAGGAGTCTAAGCCTGAAGGAATTTAGCTGGGCATTATTCTGGTAGTCTAGATACCAGGGATCTACAGACACAGCTGCTACCACTGTGCTGTTCCAAGAAGATAGACATGAGACCATATACTTTAATGCACCTTGGGGAGCTCCCCAGTGGTTTGCTATAGCCTGTAGATGGAAATAAGACGTGAATGTCAGGGTCTTGCCCCGGGGGGGGAGTCCACTAAGACCTGTGGAACTGGTGGTGACCAACAGATGAAATATAAAGTTAGAATCAGGAAAGAAAGATACATGAGACACAGAATAGAATTGAAGGTGGGAATTCAGGGGTCCATTTCACATTTGTGGGGTTCTGGCAATGGCCCAGAGTGTTTGCTCCACTCTGCTTTTATTGAAGTCTATTTGCCCGATATAAGATGAGGAAAGGAACAAAGATGCCAGCAGTTTCTCTGAGTGAACATATCAGCTCCTACTGTTATTATTTAAGGGTTTGAGTATCCTTGAGAAATCTGAAATAGAGCCTCCCGCTTGAGATAACACACACAGATTTCTAAGGAGGTGTTAGATTCCTCTAGTTCACTGTAGAGTAAAATGCCACTAGCTTTAATCTCCTTTAAGGAATGGGTGAGAGGGAGGAATTTTCCTCCCATCACCACCACAGAGGATCTTCCTCTGCAATAAAGGATATAAGCTCTTTTGCCCATATCTCAGGGATCCAGCTACTCCCTTGATCTCTGCCTCGGGCAAATGTAAATCTCCACAATGGGTATCTGTTTTACCTGTTTACTAGGCAGGAAATGACACAGTTACTGTATCTTTCTAGGTCTTTGCCATAGTCTCTTCTATGCCCATTTTTCCTCAGAGTGCTCGCAGATCCAGAAGTGATATTTGTAAGCTGTATCCCCAACAGGCTAGAATTTTAGGAAAGGTAGAAAGCTTGCTAGCAATGGCTACCTTAAATGTGAACTGGCTTTTTCTTTGTTCTGACTCATTCAGCCTACTTTTTCTTCTCCAGCTTTTTCTGGGGATGCCTTCCCTTGCCAAGAATGGGGTCTTTGGTCACTATTCTTCCCACACATAAGCATACTGTACTTCCCACAGATTTTTGCCCATGATGTTTTCCTGGGAATTACCTCTGTTCTCTCTATTACCA
Organism: Otolemur garnettii; assembly: GCF_000181295.1. Classification (NCBI taxonomy): domain Eukaryota; kingdom Metazoa; phylum Chordata; class Mammalia; order Primates; family Galagidae; genus Otolemur; species Otolemur garnettii. Next base: position 3,355,946 of record NW_003852431.1, read on the forward strand.
GGTCCAAGATGCTATGTTAAGAGTCTATCCTGGGCTGTACCATTCCCTTGGCCTAAATTTGAGCTGAGATGGCCACAATTGCTACCTAGCTGAGAAGACACAAGAGAACTCAAGCCTCCCAGGTATACCTAAGACAATACTTGTGACTCTGCTGTGGGGTTCTGGAGACTTGTCTGACCAAAACTTTGTATGTATCAGCAATACCAACTCAGTAGACAGTTTGAGTCCCAGTGGGTGCCTTCACAACTGCTATTGCCACCTACACATCATAACAGCTGCCTAAAAGACTGAGAATGCACCCATATACCTGGCCCACTGCTCCCATTTCTAGCTTCTGAACAAGAACCTGGAGACTCAAGGATCAGCCCTCCAGGACCCACCCGTGACAGCTTTAGATGATCTGGGGCCTAAAAAGAGCTACACTGAGACAAATGCTACCTCCATTGTCGCCTCAAAACCGCCTTAGTTGGAGTGCAAGTCATCAATAAAACATCACAATAACCTCAGCATATAACTGTACTGAGTAAATCATAGAAAGTTCTGACCCTATGTACTAAGAAATAAATCAAGCAAAAATCACATTACTTGTAAATGTTCAAAATCAAAGCTAAAAAGTGTCCTACTGAGCCAACAATAAACACACACAGACACACTTCTTCAGAAACCCCCCTACAAAAGCAATGTTTAAAAATTGGAATAAGTAACTGCTGGACCAGATTCACATATATTAATGGAAAGATACAGAGAACATGAAAATACAAGGAAATACAACATTGCCAAAGGATTATAGCAATGGATTCTAATCAAAATACCAAATAAATAATTCAAAATATTTATTTTAACAAAGCTCAGTAAGGTGTAAAATAAATATAAAAACAAGTGCAAAGAAATCAGAAAACCAATTATTGTTATTAGTGAGAAATTTACCAATGAGATAAATATCTTTAAAAAATGAAATCCTAGAGCTGAAACATTCATCAAAAAAATATAAAAAAAGTACATTTGAATGCTTTAGTAATAGACTGGACCAAGTGGAAGAAAGAATCTCAGAACTTGACATGTTTTGAAATAATCCAGGCAGAAAAAAGAACTGAAAAGAAAAGAAAAAAGAACTTATAAATTATCAGTTTTCCTACAATGTAAGGGAAAGTCTTGAAAATATTAGAAGAAAACCTAAGAAAAACTCTGTGAAACACTGGTCTAAGCAAATAATGCACAACTAGAACCACTCAAGCAAGATCAACAAAACCAAAAATGGACAAATGAGAGTTATATTAACAACAACGTTTATTCACAGCAAAAGAAATAATCAACAGAATGAACAGGGAACTTGTAGAATAGAAGGAAATATTTGTCACTGTACAACTGGTAAGGGACTTACATCCAGGATTTACAAATGACTCAAATAAATTAATGAAAGCTACCCAACAATCCCAATTAAAAGTGGGCTAAGGACATGAATTGATATATTTCAAGAGAAGATTAACAAATGTTCAAGAAGCATATGAAAATAAAATTCATCATTGCTAATCATCAGAAAAATGCAGATTAAAATCAGAACGAGATATCATCTTATGCCAATCAGAATGATTACTATTAGAAAGGCAAAACACTAACAGATGTTGGCAAATAGGAAGAGAAGAGGGAACTCATACACTGTTGGAATTAATGTAAATTAGTAAAATCTCCATGAAAAACACTATGGAGATTTTTCAAAGAACTAAAACTAGAACTACCACATGATTTATCAGTCCTACTCCTGAGTATCTATTCAAAGGAGAATAAGTTAATATACAAAAAAGGTACTTTCAGGGGTGGCACCAGTGGCTCAAAGGATTAGGGTACCAGCCCCATATATGGGAGGTGGTGGGTTTAAATCTGGCCCCAACCAAAAACTGCCACAAAAAAAAAAAAAAGATACTTTCACTGGTATGCTTATTGCAATATTCACAATAGCAAAGATAGGAACTCAACCTAAGTGTCCATCAACAGAGTAATGGATTTTTTTAAAAAGTATATGTATATATACTTATATTTATATTTCTACAGCAAAATACTATTCATCCATAAAAAAGAAAGAGATTGTCTTTTGCAGTAACATAGATGAGACTGAAGACCATTATCTTAAATGAAACAAGTCAAACACAGAAAGAGAAATGCCACATGTTCTCACTTATAAGTGGAAGGCAAATTGTGTGTACACATGAAAGCAGAGTATTGATCACAGATGATAAAGACTTAGCAGGGTGTGAGGGAGAAGAGAAGGAGGATAGTTGGAGATTTTGTGGAAGGTAAATTGAGTGGTGATCCAGTGATCCAGTGCACATATCAGTCTAGCACAGCTGAACTTGTAACTGATGAATAAATACAAAAGAATAAATTTAAAAAGGCAAATGTAAGCTCTTTTTAAGATTAAAATAATTATAAAATAAATAAACCAGAATATTTTAATATAAAAACTGAGTTGATTTAAACTGTGCTCTAAAGCCAATCATTTGCCCTACTTCAAAGATGGTCAGCTACTAAAATTATACCTTCAATAAACCAAATATATGTTAGAAATCGGCTTTATATATGATTACAATAATGATAACTGATATACAGAAAATATTTAATATATTTTCAGACAAATGTCAAGTTTGCACGAGAAGGCGTAGGAATCTAGGGAAGCTAGTGAAAAGAAAGCTAAAATTTATCCCCAAAAGTTCTGACACTTAACCATCAAATTGGAGAATTTCAATTTGCCAATTGCCAATAACTAAGATCATACAATGCTGCTTCTGAAATATTTTCAGACATGTCTTTGTCAGTAGTTTCATAAAGATGTGTTCAGATATCTAGTACACCAGAAGTATGGGATTTATTCTATTTAGACCATGTTTTATAAATAATCTTATCCTATATTACATTTTATATTAACTTAATGAATGTCTACATTTATGATAGAATATGATCTGATCTCTGGCTTATCATTAACCATTTTTAATGGCTGAATAGCATTCTATGGTATACATATGCCACTTTTTTAATCTGCTCAGGTATTGTGGGCACTGGGTTAATTACTTATCTTTGGAATTGTGTTGCAATAAGCATTTGAGTGCGCATATAAAGATTTTTTTTTAAAGGGCTTTTTTTTTTTAAACTTTGGGTAAATATCCAATAGTATGATTGCTGGATCAAATGGTAGGTCTGCTTTTACTTCTCTGAGGTGTTTCTATGCTATTTTCCACAGAGGTTGTACCAGTTTGCTTTCCCACCAGCAGTACATTAAGTGTTACTTTCTCTCCATATCCATGCCAGCAACTGTGGTTTGGGGATTTTTTTTTTTTTTTAATTTCAGATTACTATGAAGGTACAAATGTTTAGGTTACATCATCATCTTCATTTCTAAGTTGGAGATTTACATCTTTTGTTTGGGAGCTTTTCGATAAAAGTCATTCTCACTGTGGTTAGGTGATATCTCACTGTGGTTTTGATTTGTGTTTCCCTGAGGATTGCAGATGATTAGAGATGTTTCATGTACTCAGAGTTGTTCATGTCAAAATTGGTTCAAAATATTTTACAATATATAATCAAAGATGATAAAACTGAGTAAAAATGATTTAAAGTAAAAAGGTAAGTATTCCAGGACTGAGGAGGAGCATATGCATGAAGGAATTTTATGATACCATCAATAACATCAATAATCAGAGTTCATGCGCAAATTCGTTTTATCCAGTGCTGGGCAAGTTGAATTGAATCTTTTATGTAGTATATTTCAATATGCTTTCGATGAATCTAATTTAGAAGTATGTTGGAAAAAATTTACTTTTTGTCACTAGTTAATATTGGGAAAGCTATATTCTTTTATTCAAGGACAAGAATCTTGAATAAAAATTATAGACATACATAATTAGAAATGTTAAGCTTAGCATGCTATAATGACAGGAAAATGGAGTATTTGAAAGTCTGGCGTACAATACTCATTTACTTTCCCTAATTATAGGAGTCATTTGAAGGATAAGTCATCTGTTCTTCAAGCAAGAAAATCAGAAAGTTGCCTTCTCCTACCTCATTAAGATTTATTTACCTATTTGGGGGGTGATATTTTCAGAAACTAAACAGTCTAGAAGTATGTCCCTTAATGGGGAAATAATTCTAGAAAAGAGAAAGAAAATAGTGAAAAATTATCTTCAGGAATGTTTAAAATGACTTAAAGAGGAATTCTTGAAAAGAAATGTCAAGTGAGAGGAGAATAATTCTCTTTGTGCTTCTTTAAAATATGATATATATTGTCACAACTGTAGACAGTTTTCATGTTCTTACTCTTAGCTTCTTGGAATGACAGGGGAAAGTTCAAGGATGTCATGATTTTTTATCAGAGCAGTAACTATTTTTTTGTCTGATGAATCTATGTATGTTCTTAAAAAGATGAAAGTGAACTGAGCTGAAAAAATACAAATATAATCAAAGGATCAACAAAATGAGCAAAAAAAATTAGTTTAATATTATGTACCTTATCCTTTCTATGAGAAATATCTAATTTATATGAAAAAGTCATTAGTAATAAAGTAAGAAATAAAAAAAAAACAAGGATATGCCTTTTATTTTATTTTGAATTCTACAGATTCAGTCATAATGCACTATGCATAGTCATCTTTAAACATCCCCTCCAAGTGCCTTGCAAGAATTTATTTCAAAATTCTTGCAACAGAATTAAACATTGAAATATTAAGAAAATTACACAGCCCGATGTTGTGGCAGGCACCTGTAGTCCCAGCTACTAGGGAAACTGAGGCAAGAGAATCACTTAAGTCCAAGAGTCTGAGGTTGCTGTGAGCTGGGACGCCCGCCACGGCACTCTACCATGGCGACACAGTGAGACTCTCCCAAAAAAAAAACAAAAAAAGAAAGAAAGAAAAAGAAAATTACAGAAAAATAGTTGTATGAGGAAAAATTAGATTTGGCTGGGTGTCTTTGTGACAAAATAGACTGAGTTTCTAATTCAATAGTAATGAGAGTAAATAATGCAGTTAATGAATAGGATTATTCTTTTGGTTACAGCTGTTGCAGGAAGAAATTAAGTTTGAAACACCAACTGTATGTAG
>NW_003852431.1:3361275-3362356 GCF_000181295.1 Otolemur garnettii
TTAGGAGGGTCATTTCATTTATCCTTACTTCCAACTTCATCCTCAAAGCACTGAGAATTGCAAGTGGAGTATGTTGCAGTAGACTTCATTTCTTTGCATCATTTCTACACTCGATTTTTAAAATTATTTCCTAAACCTACTGAGTGGTTTTTAACTAAATTAACATGGCTGGAAGGAACCACTCAGCTCCTGCAGAAGTCACATACAAGAATATGAGATCTCTTATTACACACAATGCACCCTGTGAGATCTTCAGCACATTATATAGAGGAACTTAAGAAGTGTGGAGTCACCACAATAGGAAGAGTGTGTGAAGCAACTTAGGACACTACTCTTGTGAAGAAAGAAGGCATCTGTGTGCTGGCCTTTTGGTGATGGTGCCCCACCATCTAACCTTTGTTAGCGACTCATTAAGTCTTGTAAAAATCAAGTTTCGCGAAGAACCTGGCTGTTGTATTGCCCTTCACCGTGTTCCAGGCCTTGGGAGAGCGCCAGGGCTTGTTGCTTTCACATTAATTGAAGGTGGAATGAAATATAAAGATGCAGTACAGCTCATAAGAGAAAAGCAATGGGAGCTTTCAACAGCAAGCAACTTTTGTTATTTGGAAAGGATGGTCCTAAGATGCGGCTGTGACACCAGTGGTCATAAAACAACTGTTGCATTCAATAAAACTGGGGTGCCTGATGCGATTGCCTAGGAAGTAAAACTTGAGACAGGACCTAATTTGTCATATGTACATTTATTAGCCAACACGTTGGCTTGATTAATGAAGCTTCCGTAGGATATCGTAAAGCAGTTTCAACAGGCCACAGCTTCACAAAACTACAACCTCCATGTTTGAGTTACGGTCAACTTTTTTGGACACTTGGTAAAAGATTCTTGCTGTTCAGCATTTAAATGGGCTTATAATTTGTACCAATTGACCTTTCCTGAAATCATGCAGTATTATTAAGTTATGTCTTATTTAAATCTATTCCCATGCCAGAATCTTATCAATATAGAACAAATTTATAAAGATTAGGTGCCAAAATACCCCACATAATACTTGTATGTTTTTAGTGTCATACAGAACTAAAATCC
>NW_003852431.1:3362376-3364498 GCF_000181295.1 Otolemur garnettii
GATTGTCTTGTAAAAATCAAGTTTCGCGAAGAACCTGGCTGTTGTATTGCCCTTCACCGTGTTCCAGGCCTTGGGAGAGCGCCAGGGCTTGTTGCTTTCACATTAATTGAAGGTGGAATGAAATATAAAGATGCAGTACAGCTCATAAGAGAAAAGCAGTGGGAGCTTTTAACAGCAAGCAACTTTTGTTATTTGGAAAGGATGGTCCTAAGATGCGGCTGTGACGCCAGTGGTCATAAAACAACTGTTGCATTCAATAAAACTGGGGTGCCTGATGCGATTGCCTAGGAAGTAAAACTTGAGACAGGACCTAATTTGTCATATGTACATTTATTAGCCAACACGTTGGCTTGATTAATGAAGCTTCTGTAGGATATCGTAAAGCAGTTTCAACAGGCCACAGCTTCACAAAACTGCAATCTCCATGTTTGAGTTACGGTCAACTTTTTTGGATACTTGGTAAAAGATTCTTGCTGTTCAGCATTTAAATGGGCTTATAATTTGTACCAATTGACCTTTCCTGAAATCATGCAGTATTATTAAGTTATGTCTTATTTAAATCTATTCCCATGCCAGAATCTTATCAATATAGAACAAATTTATAAAGATTAGGTGCCAAAATACCCCACATAATACTTGTATGTTTTTAGTGTCATACAGAACTAAAATCCCGGGTACTATGAACACTCTAGACCTTATGCAGTTTATCCACTTTCTTCAGACATCTGAAGAGGGCCCCCTGGGTTATTTGCCTGCTCGCTTTATATTTACATCTCCCACATTTATACCAGCGTACATCGGGTTTGCTTAACCATTGATTTTATATTTTTTTTATCTTTTGGATTTTTACCAAGTCTTAAGTTATTATTTAATGTATTTCTATAAATTTCATTTTATGCTATTTTAAAAAAAAACCTCCACTTTGAAAGGCAATGTTGTACAGAGCACATGCCTTTACTATCTTCAGACAAAAAAGCCTTATAGTTAATTCAATGTTTACACTCTGAGGTGCAACTTTTAACAGGGAGGGCCTGAAAAAAGAATGGGAGGGGCCTATTAAATATTTTTAGCAAAATGTCATCTTTGCCTTGTGCAGAATATGTAGAAATACCCACTTTAATTTGACAAATGTTTTTTTAAAAGATAGAGATGCTTTGTTAATTGTAGCCAAAACAATTCTTAATAATAAAATTGAAGAAATTCTTGTAATTTTTACCCAGACTTATCAGAACTTGTTTGCCAACTTATTTCTGCTCAAAGTGTGATTTTTTTCTTTCTCTTCCCAACCTCTTGCAAAAAAAAAAAAAAAAAATGTGAGTTTCTGCTAATGAATTGAGCAGACATCTAATATTTTACATTATGTCTTTTGCGTTATGTAATATAATACTCGATAACTTGGTTTTAGCATGTAACTAATAAAATGGAGATGTGTATTTTTGTTAGTTCCATCATATATTTATACTGTTTGGGAGAGTATGGTTATAGTTCTATGGGAGAAATAATTTGTCAGTCATTACCAACTTGTAAAAACTTAGTGCAAGAGCTTCAACATCACATAAATAATGAAATGCAAAACAACAAAGTACAAATAAGGCTACATATATGTCTATATAATTATTTGCACTACTTGTGCCAGACCTTCAAGAATGAAAAAATTTTCAAAAACCTAGATGTTTGGGCAAAATATGTACTCATACCTTAACAAGGAAAAGTAATTAAGAATGAGGATAAATGGGAGCACCAGTGAATAAAATGATGACTATAATGAATGATAAAAATTCTCTAAATAATACAAAGTAGCAAAATCCTTTGTTCTTTCTAAAGGAATATTGGACTCACATTAAGCCTTATTCCTGTTACTGCATCTTAAAAAAAATATGTTAGTTGTGCGATCAGATCATGAAAGTAAAATTCACATCATATTTTAAAACCTCAGTTTCTTTACCTGATTGTAGTGACACTTTTATGAATAGCCATGGACAGTACAATTTAATCACAGTTTTCTATCTATGCAAAGTGTGCTAGCTTTTGTTTGAATTAGGCCAATGTATACACTATTTTAATTAGATTTTCAATGCATTTGTTAGTATGTAACAGATCTGATACTTCTTATTCTCACTTC
>NW_003852431.1:3364518-3365598 GCF_000181295.1 Otolemur garnettii
TATGTGAACCAGCTTGATGAAAGTATTTCAAATTGTATATGAAAACACTACACTGTACCCCAAGTTTGCATTAATGTATACAGCTATCATTTAATTAAAAAAAAATTTTTTAAAAATTGTAGCCAAAACAATTCTTAATAATAAAATTGATGAAATTCTTGTCATTTTTCCCCATACTTATCAGAAGTTGTATGCCTTATTTCTGCTCGAAGCATGATTTTTTTTTCTTTCTCTTCCCAGCCTCTTGCAAAAAAAATAGTTGTTTCTGCTAATGAATTGAGCAGACATCTAATATTTTATATATGTCTTTTGAACTATGTAACTTAATACTTGATAACTTGTTTTAGATTGTAATTAATAAAATGGAGATGTGTATTTATGTTAGTTCAACCATATATTTATACTGTTTTGGAGAGTATGGTTATAGTTCTATGGGAGAAATAATTTGTCAGTCATTATCAGCTTGTAAAAACTTAGTGCAAGAGCTTCAACATCACATAAATAATGAAATGCAAAACAACAAAGTACAAATAAGGCTACAGATAAGTCTATATAATTATTTGTACTACTTGTGCCAGACCTTCAAGATTGAAAAAAATTTTTCAAAAACGTGGATGTTTGGGCAAAATACGTACTCATACCTTAACAAGGAAAAGTAATTAAGAATGAGGATAAATGGGAGCACCAGTGAATAAAATCATGACTTAATGAATGATAAAAATTCCCTACATACCACAAAGTAGCAAAATCATTACGAGATTAGTATGGCCTTTGTTCTTTCTAAGAGGAATATTTGACTCATATTAAGCCTCATTCTTGTTACTGCATTTTAAAAAAATTATGTTATTTGTGCGATCAGATCACATCATATTTTAAGACCTCAGTTTCCTCATCTGATCGTAGTGACACTTTTATGAGTAGCCACAGACAGTAAACTTTAATCACAGTTTTCTATCTATGCAAAGTGCGCTAGCTTTTGTTTGAGTTAGGCCAATGTATACACTATTTTAATTAGATTTTCAATGCATTTGTTAGTATGTAACAGATCTGATACTTCTTATTCTCACTTCTCCTTAAAAT
>NW_003852431.1:3366085-3368109 GCF_000181295.1 Otolemur garnettii
GCTGCATGAGCTTAACTATAGGTTCAAGTGAGCCATGAGATAAAAAAAGGTTTAAAAACACGGGTCTATTGGCATTTTTACACAAATTATTTAACATCTTTAAGGTGTGGTTGCTTAACGAAAGGATAATGGTAGTCCACGTCTCATAAGATTTTTCAAAGATTCAGTGAAGTGATGCATCTTATTTGACTGAAAAAGTCTAAATTATTATAAGGACTCAGTAAATGTCAATCCTTACTATTATTTCCATATGAAATTATTGACTTTTGCTTGCATTATTTCAAAACTGATTTGAAGTAGAACAGATATACAGTGATAGCTGTAGGCGGATTGATAGATTTTATTAGAAAGATAGAGGACAGAGAGATACATAGACAAAAAGAGGAAATAAAATTGTTAGGGCAGTAGGATAAATTCAGAAAAAAATGCAAACCAAGATTCACAGTGTAAGGCTATATTCACCTGACTAAAAAGAGAGTTACATACTCAACACATATTCCAGCTTACGTTTTCACTTGTGTTTTACTCAATTTGTTCATTTATAATAATTCTAAGTTCTGACATTTAGGAACACATAGTAAGTACTTTGAAACATTTTATTATAGGCACTAGTTCATCATTTTGGGGGAAAGCAGGGGTATACTGGATGAAAGGTTAATACTGACTTTGTTTTGTCTCTTAAGCAAATTTTCAACGAAGTCTTTATTGGCTCTGAATGTAAACTAAGAAAAGACTGTATAAAAGTATTTTTTGATTTTTTTCTACAGTGACAACTGCTACACTTTGTTTAGGAAAGTTGTTTTCCATCTAATTCTTTTGATAATCCTATATTTTTATTCCTATGAACTGATATTATTATATTTATCGTGCCGTGGTTCTCAACCTTCCTAATGCCTCCCAATGCCGTGACCTTTTAATACAGTTCCTTATGTCGGGGTGACCCCCACCCGTAAAATTATTGTCATTGCTACTTCATAACTGTAATTTTGCTACTGTTATGAATTGTAATGTAAATATCTGATATGCAGGATGTATTTTCATTGTTACAAAGGAGTCGCGACCCACAGGTTGAGAACCGCGGGACTTGGGGGATGTTGCCTGTGCAGTCGGTGCTTTTGTTGCCCCAACATTTCGATTAGAACTCCCACATTTTTATTTCCATCAGTTATGGAAGGTCGAACCTAATTCAATAAAATTGGCTGTATGGAATTAAAAAAAGTTAAAACCTTAAATTAAGGTATAAAATATTAAAATATTTGTAAAATTTAGAAAAAAAACTGTACATTTTATAATAAGTATTGCTTAAAATCCCATTAATAAAATTAAATTAAAAAATGTTTTAGAATGGCATTTTAAATAACTTCCTCCAAATTCCTAATTATCCAGAAAAATAGGATATATACTGAAGAATAAACATAAAAATATCACTGTTTTGCATAATTGCTTAGCGTGCTCCTGTTTGTATTATCATCAAATTGTAACACCCCATTATTTGGGGTACTAAAAATTCCCAGAGAGTAAAATATTCATGAAGGAAAAATCATATCTTGGGGAAAGCGTGGAGTAGACTGAGTGAAAGTTTAATGCTGGCTTTGTTTTGTCTCTTAGATGACTTTCTAATTAGTCTCTCTGTCTTTCCTCTTCTGTCTTGTTTCTCTCGGACTCATTTCCTGCTTACCCCCCCCCCCAGTCTCCTTCAATTGTATGTTGGGTACAATTACAAGTATTGAGTTAATTTCCCTACCTCTTAGTGGCACATTTTGACCATCAATTTTACAAGATCATTTGTGTGTTTATGTTCTTTCTTTTATCTCCATGCCTTACTCCAACTAAAGCTCTTTCTTCAGGCAACTTCTCCCTATATGAGGTAGGTTTTCTTTAGTTCATGTATGGTATTGTAAAATAGATATTATTTTATCTATGCTTAATTTTTTACTTATGTAAAGACGTACATAACTTCTGGGATTTTGGTTATTTTGTTTTGTTTTGTTTGACTTGGAACCATTCTTTCAAGATCTACCCCT
>NW_003852431.1:3368129-3370153 GCF_000181295.1 Otolemur garnettii
GCTGCATGAGCTTAACTATAGGTTCAAGTGAGCCATGAGATAAAAAAAGGTTTAAAAACACGGGTCTATTGGCATTTTTACACAAATTATTTAACGTCTTTAAGGTGCGGTTACTTAATGAAAGGATAATGGTAGTCCACGTCTCATAAGATTTTTCAAAGATTCAGGGAAGTGATGCATCTTATTTGACTGAAAAAGTCTAAATTATTATAAGGACTCAGTAAGCATCAATCTTTACTATTATTTCCATATGAAATTATTGACTTTTGCTTGCATTATTTCAAAACTGATTTGAAGTAGAACAGATATACAGTGATAGCTGTAGACAGATTGATAGATTTTATTAGAAAGATAGAGGATAGAGAGATACATAGATAAAAAGAGGAAATAAAATTGTTAGGGAAGTAAGATGAATTCAGAAAAAATTGCAAACCAAGATTCACAGTGTAAGGCTATATTCACCTGACTAAAAAGAGAGTTACATACTCAACACATATTCCAGCTTATGTTTTCACTTGCGTTTTACTCAATTTGTTCATTTATAATAATTCTAAGTTCTGACATTTAGGAACACATAGTAAGTACTTTGAAACATTTTATTATAGGCACTAATTCATCATTTTGGGGGAAAGCATGGGGTATACTGGATGAAAGGTTAGTACTGACTTTGTTTTGTCTCTTAAGCAAATTTTCAACAAAGTCTTTATTGGCTCTGAATGTAAACTAAGAAAAGACTGTATAAAAGTATTTTTTGATTTTTTTCTACAGTGACAACTACTACACTTTGTTTAGGAAAGTTGTTTTCCATCTAATTCTTTTGATAATCCTATATTTTTAATCCTATGAACTGATATTATTATATTTATCATGCCGTGGTTCTCAACCTTCCTAATGCTTCCCAATGCCGTGACCTTTTAATACAGTTCCTCATGTCGGGGTGACCCCCACCCGTAAAATTATTTTCATTGCTACTTCATAACTGTAATTTTGCTACTGTTATGAATTGTAATGTAAATATCTGATATGCAGGATGTATTTTCATTGTTACAAAGGGGTCGCGACCCACAGGTTGAGAACCGCGGGACTTGGGGGATGTTGCCTGTGCAGTCGGTGCTTTTGTTGCCCCAACATTTCAATTAGAACTCCCACATTTTTATTTCCATCAGTTATGGAAGGTCAAACCTAATTCAATAAAATTGGCTGTATGGAATTAAAAAAAGTTAAAACCTTAAATAAGGTATAAAATATTAAAATATTTGTAAAATTTAGAAACAAAACTATAAATTTTATAATAAGTATCGCTTAGAATTCCATTAATAAAATTAAATTAAAAAAAAATTTTAGAATGGCATTTTAAATCACTTCCTCCAGATTCCTAATTATCCAGAAAAATAGGATATATACTGAAGAATAAACATAAAAATATCAATGTTTTGCATAATTGCTTAGCGTGCTCCTGTTTGTATTATCATCAAATTGTAACACCCCATTATTTTGGGGTACTAAAAATTCCCAGAGAGTAAAATATTCATGAAGGAAAAATCACATCTTGGGGAAAGCGTGGAGTAGACTGAGTAAAAGTTTAATGCTGGCTTTGTTTTGTCTCTTAGATGACTTTCTAATTAGTCTCTTTGTCTTTCCCCTTCTGTCTTGTTTCTCTCCGACTCATTTCCTGCTTCCCCCCCTCCCAGTCTCCTTCAATTGTATGTTGGTACAATTACAAGTATTGAGTTAATTTCTCTACCTCTTAGTGGCACATTTTGACCGTCAATTTTACAAGATCATTTGTGTGTTTATGTTCTTTCTTTTATCTCCATGACTTACTCCAACTAAAGCTCTTTCTTCATGCAACTTCTCCCTATATGAGATAGGTTTTCTTTAGTTCATGTATGGTATTATAAAATAGATATTATTTTATCTATGCTTAAGTTTTTACTTATGTAAAGACGTACATAACTTCTGGGATTTTGGTTATTTTGTTTTGTTTTGTTTGACTTGGAACCATTCTTTCAAGATCTACCCCT
>NW_003852431.1:3370173-3370778 GCF_000181295.1 Otolemur garnettii
TTTTTACTTATGTAAAGACGTACATAACTTCTGGGATTTTGGTTATTTTGTTTTGTTTTGTTTGACTTGGAACCATTCTTTCAAGATCTACCCCTTTGGAGTGTACACGTGTTTCTAACTCTGCATATTTCTCTATAGTTGCCATATATGCAATTTAATTTAACTTTTCCTATATTAAAGTGATAAAAGAACTGTTAATCTTAAAACTGTTTTAATTTAAAATAATATGTATAAACTTTTACACTATTACATGATCTGCTAAAGAAAATTGATAAATTATAACATGAGCTCAAGACCATGTGGTAGATTAACAGTGAATACAAACAAATTTCAACTTTACCACTATCACTTAATAATCCTGTAGTATTTATCCTATCAGAGCTTCATATCTGCTTGCATTAAAAATGTTTTTATTATGACTGGCATACTACAGATAAAAACTATAATTGTTGATGATTTCACATGACATATTACATATGCTTAGTGTTAGGTTTAAGAAAGGAAGCCTTGGGTATTAGTTACGTGTTATTTTGGCATCCCAGTGGCTAGCACAAAGTTTAAATCAATGTATGAAATGAATAAATTTGCGGAAATGAGTAGAGGAA
>NW_003852431.1:3371894-3379121 GCF_000181295.1 Otolemur garnettii
CGGTGTATGGGGGATGCAAGTAAGGGGCAGGGAGAATCTGAGAGCGTGGAAAGCAGAGCGGAGAGTGTAAGGCTGAGGAATCCAGTGAGAGGAGGAACATGCGGTAAACGGCTGTGGAGCGCATTCACAGAGGATTGCTATTAAGGTTGTCACTTTCGGTGTGAGTTACCTCAGGCAATGTTGGCAATGAAAACAGCCTCCAGGAAGCTCCTCCAGCCTCAGCAGCAGAGGAAGATGATAATATAAAGGACACAGTGGGAGGTACACGCTCCCTGTCGCTGCATGGCAGTAAATAATTGGGAACCAGCCTAACCACTCAGGGATGTTTACCTGGCCTGATTCTGCCTTGTCACTGTCATCTAGCCCCATTTATCACATCTGCTATCATACAATACTAACAGTGATCCTAAAAAGAAGTGGAGGGGATTTTTCTGTCCACACTCATGGGCCAGACAATACTCTTGTAAAATGTCTTTAAAAGAAATAAGCAAAAAAAAAAAAAAAAAAAAAGCAAACATTGTTTTGTATGTTAGAATTAAGAGACACCAAATAGGCACTGGTTCACAGTGGTCACACTACCAGCGTTTCTATTTTTCTTTTGAATATTTCAGTTCAAATACCTTCTGCACAGCTTTTATCTAACTCTTCTGGCAGCACACTGTTCTTTTGCCCCACTCCAATTTTACAAGCTCATTATCCACTTCCTTATTTCAAACTATTCTCAACATAGGATGGTACTCTGCACGTCTTACCTTAGCTATTCATCCTCCATAGACGCTTCCTCCCTAAATTAGGTGGGCTTAACTCAATCCAATTACCTTGCCAGGATAATGCTCTACAGTCACAAAGTTTCTGTGTTCCACCACTCAGAATTAACTTTCATCATCCAAAAAAATTTACTTTAAAATAATCATTCATGTAGTTTTCTATGGCCTCATTTTAATGGAAAGGTATGGAGTACACCCAAGAGCAACAGTGTAATCATCTGTTACAATAGATTAAACCACATAGGAAGAATTATCAAAATCTAATTGGTGCTAGGGGAGGGACACTTCTGAACAAACATGGTCCCAAAGGTCAGCCTGTGAAGTAGTATCTAGTGACTTAAGCTGAGGGGAATCTTTTTTATGTGTTGTATTTCAAGCTGATTGTTGATAGTTTAAATCAGTAACTGGCAGGGTGTCCAAACTTTTATTTTTTTTCTGTGCTGCATGTTGAAAGAATTGTCTTGGGCCACCCATTAAATACACAAACACTAATTTTCATGATATCCAACACCTCACATAAGCCAAAAAACTCCTCACAAAATCAGCATGCTGCCCACAGGGCTGCAGGCCAGTTAGACATCCATGAAAGAAAGAATATAGAAAATTCCCATTAAGGATCCTGCTGGGGTTGAAATTCTAGGAACAGAGACTTCAGAGTTTGAGACTATTTCATGGTAATTGAATGTCGTATGAATTGTGATGGAGAATATCATTCAAGAACAACAAAAAAAGTCTCAATAATCTAGAGGAAATATAGACAATAGCAAGTTTATGAGGAACGTAATTACAATAAAAACCCAACTGCTGATGAGGCAACTTGATGTTTTATTTCCCTTATGCAGGCATGCCTGTGATCAATATTATAACTGTAAGTGATCTGACTGAAAATCTGATCACAATCACTCCTTTAACAAATGCCCTTCATGCAGCTTTTACTGCTTAGTCACAAGTGATCTCGAAGTATTTCTATTTCCATAAAATCTATGGAGTCCTCTCAATTATCTATATTTATTGGGTTCATACGAAGTATTTATTATAGAATAGCAAATGAAAGGTTATAGCTTCAGTAGGGGGACTGTATCCCGGCTCATCTCTATTTTCTACGTTACATTTAACTGCGTTCAGATTTCTGTTTTTTGATTAGTGTACGAGGGCAGACTAACAGCTGTGCAACTTGCTCTTCATTGTCTATCATAACTTTAGCTCCCCATGAAGATACATAATTAAACTGGGTAGCGCAATCTGATTATCTGTCAAATACAAATGAGTCACCCTGCTACCTTCATATACAAGTTCTCTGTATCTACAATGAATTAAAACACTTCAGTGTTGGATGAAAAAGCGAAAATAAAATCTCCATTCAGTCAGCACATATTTATTGAATGCCTGCTGTGTGCCAAGCAATCGGATATTCCAAGAGCAGTTTTCAGATAAATTTTACATAATATTTTCCACCGAGCCTCAAAATGGCTCTTTAATCTGTGAACACAGAAATGTTGGTCTCAATTTACAGATGAGGAAACAGTTTGTGCGGGGAAAGTGCTTTAATAGGGATGGCACGGGTTGAAATAATGCGGTCATGAATTAAACTCAAAACTTCTGAATCATCACCATTTAGCCCTTTCACTACGGCATTCTTTTGCTCCAAGAATGAGATGTTCTGTGCATGATAAAAGAGGGCTGATACCCTTTGTGTGAATTTCTTTATCATCAAACTCCTTGCAATTATGGAAAATCTATTTTCCACTCCTAGAGTATTAGCCCTGTGGGAGGCCAGTGAGTGTCATGTATGACAGATCTTTAAAATGAAATAAATAGAAGCTGCAAATATTTCTGCAGAGAATGGCCCACTTGAACGTAGGACAAAAGGATATTTAATTATAACAGTGTTATATTCTCACTATATTAGCGACATTCCCCAGTATTAGCTCAAAAAATAATGTCTAGTAAATGCTTCCATCTACGCTGACTGTAACACACTGCTTTGTAGTTATTACCCCTTTAAATGTTCTTCATATAAGTTTCCTTGTTTTACAGCAAGTCTAAATGAAAGATAGTGATCTGCTGAATAGGATCTGTCACAAAGCCAGTATGTTTACCATGTCACTGTCCTTTAACAAACGTACTGAAGACAGATAAAGTCCACTTAAATATAAGCTTTAAGAAAGAGGGCAGAATTTTTGTATTTTGTTCGTCATCATGTCTTTTAACCCTAAAAGAGTACCTGGCACCTGGTACGCACTTAATAAATATTTATTGAGTAATGAAATACTTTGGAGTCTATTTTCACCTTGATGCTTACCTAACTGTATATATATATATATATATATGATATTAGAAACAGTTATTTCAGAATGTTATTTTTTTTTAATTGACTATGTGACAAGGTGCTGCTAAGCACACAGCTGTTCCCTGTGACACCCAGTTATTTCATCAGACCCCAGAAAGGAAGAGGGAAGCACAGCCACCTTCACTCTTTCTCTTTCAGCAGCCGTCTTTAAATGAACCAAGGACTCTCCGACAGTGGCACTGACACAAGCAGAAACACAGCATCTGTTGATGGTGGCTCAGGACTTAGCAGATACAAAGACAGACCCATGTGTAAGAGTTTCGAGTCTAGTGCTGGACATAGAGAATGTTCAGTAGACATCAACTGAGTCTCTATTTGATTTTGTGTCTCAATAAATAGAAACGTTTGTATAATGTAGCCTTTTATAACTGTTACAGAAGTGACCTTGAGCAGTGCCTGTGGCTCAAAGGAGTAGGGTGCTGACCCCATATGCTGGAGGTGGCGGGTTCAAACCCAGCCCCGGCCAAAAAACTGCAAAAAAAAAAAAAAAAAAGACATTAAATTCCCTTCTGACTGCACAATTGTATTTAATAATATTTATGGGAAATCCTAAATGTAATGTTAAGCCAGTGGAATTTGGAGTCAGTGAAACCTTGGTTGAAATCACAAGTTTTTCACTTACCAATATTTTAAGCTTTGGCAAGTCATTCCATCGTTCTAAGTAACTTATTTTTTTTTTTTTAAGTGACTATAGTAACAGTAGCAACCTTGCAAGGTGGCAGTGAGCAGTAAATGAGGCAGCTGCATTAGAAGGCCAGAAGGAGAGTTGGGGTCAATGAAAAGAGGGCACACCCTAGCCTGTCATGATGGCTCCAGTGACTCTATTGCTGTACACTGGAGGCCAGCGAGGTCTGCGTTCCTCCTGTGGATTTACATACCACAGTGGCTGGCCCCCATAGTTCATAGTAATAAAAATCCAAATTCCTCTCCAAGGTTTAAAGATCCTGAAGGACTTCAGTCCAAATTCCTCTGCTAGGTTTGAAGATTCTGGCCACTTCAGCAGGTATCGTGCTGCTCACATGACTTTTCCTTTCATTGGATGTTTTTATTGCCTTATAACAGAAAAATGAGGAACATCCTGTAATTGTACCCACTCTCCAAAATACACACTCACACGAGGGATTAAGAAGACTTAACCAAAGATCTTATAGGGACATAAACGGATCACATTAAAGTGGAAGCTGCAAAGATAAGTTTGAAGAGAGCAGAGGTATGATCATATATCTCAAGTAAAGACGCCATCTCCATAACATTAAAGTGCACGGAGGGGCAGCAAATGCTGGTGTAGAAGCTGCAGCCAGTTTCCAGAAGATCCATCTGAGATCACTGATGAATGGGACTACACTAAACAGTAGATTTTCAGTATACATGAAACACCTTTATATTGGAAAATGATCCTGTTTCTGACTCTCATAGCTAGATAGCAGAAGTCAATTCCTGGCTTCAAAGATTCTAAGAGCATTCTGACTGTCTTGTTATGAACTAATGCAGCTAGTGACTTTAATTTGAAACTATTGCTCATTCACCGTTCCCAGGGCTCTTAATAATTACACTAACACATTCTAGTTGTACTTAATAAACAACAAAGCCTGAACGGCAATATATGTGTTTACAGCATAGTTTATTGCACGTTTTAAGCCCAATGTTGAGAACTGCTGCTCAGAAGAAAAGATTTCTCTCAAAATAATACTGCTTATTAATAATGTACCTGGTTACCTGCGGGTTTTTAATCAGACAAATAGGCAATCTTGTATGAAATTAGGAATGCCTGTTCGGTGATTACAGAAATGATAAGGAAGCAAAGCAGAATTATTGTTTCCATGCCTTCTACACAACATACATTCTGTAACGCATGGATCAAGGAGTAATTTTTACCTCTAAGTTTGGTTATTTAACAAAACCAGTTTGGAAGTCTATAGCTACCATAAAGAGTGATTTATCTGATGTATCTGTGCAAAATAAGCTGAAAAATCTTCTGGAAAACATGTGCTATTCCGTATCCCATTAAGATTATTTGTGATTCATGGGAGTTCAAAGTCATCACTTTAACAGGAGTTTGGAAAAAGTTGACTCCATCTTTCATGGGTGACTTTGAGAGTTCAAGACTTCAGCGGAGCAAGTATTTGCTGATATTACAGAAATTGCAAGAGAACTAGAATTAGAAGTGGAGCCTGAAATATGACTAATTTTTGCCATCTCATGATAAAACTTGAACAGATGAGAAGTTGCTTCTTATGGATAACCAAAGGAAAAATTTTTTGCGATGCAATTAACTCCTGGTAAAGATGCTGTGAAGACTGTTGAAATGACAACATAAGATATAGAATATTGCATAAACTCAGTTGATAAAGCAGTAGCAGGGTTGGAGAAGTTTGGCTGCAATTTTGAAAAAATAGTTCTACTATGAATTATATATTATCAAATAACCTTGAATGCTACAGAGGAATCTGGGCTGAAAGGAAGAGTCAATTCTTGTGGCAATCTTCCCTGTTGTCTTATTTTAAATAATTGCCACAATCACTTCAGACTTCTGCCACCACCACCCTAAGAAGACAGCAGCCCGTCAACATCAAGGCAAGATTACAACTAGCTAAAGTCTCAAATGACCATTAGCATTGTTAGCAATAAAATACTTTTAAATTAAAATAAGTACATGTTTTAGAGATAATGCTACTGCTAACTTCATAGACTACAGGAGAGTATAAAAATAACTTCTACATGCACTGGAAAATAAAAAAAAAAACATTATGTGACTTGTTTTCTGCAATATTTGCTTCATTGTAGTATTCAGGAATTGAACTTACAATATGGTCAAGGTATTCCTGTACCTACAACGATCTTTCTATTTTCCCATATAAACTATATGCATAATCACTAACATTGTCCTAACCTAGGAGAGCCTAAACTAGGATAGGCTATTACCACTATAATTATCATATTTGGGAAGAGCAATCCTGTTTAAAAGAAAAAGAAAGAAACACCAGATCTCAATGGCTTATCACAAGCAAACTTCACTGCCTCTCCTCTGACCCATTCAGTCAGCTGGGAGAAGAGCCCCAGGACTTGGCTTTATGTGGTCATTCTGGGACTCACAGCCTCCTTCAACTCAGGTTGCTATGAGCACATATGGAGAAGGCAGGTCTTGTTTTCTGCTTCAAACCTAAAATAGCACATCAGAACATTTGTCATTTCATTTTTGACAATGAGTTGCAAAGTTTCAACTTGATGGCAGAATCTAAAAAGTGTAATTTATCTATGTGTACAGAAATAGAAAAAAAAAATGTTTGCACAACAATGACAAAATAATACTCCCTAGTAATACCATCACCCAACTAACTAAAAAAAAAAAAAAGAAGAAGAAGAAGAAAGAAAAAAGAAAAAGCCAAAATAGCAGTGGCAGCAACTAACCCTGGTATACGAACATGTCTGTGAGTTCTCTACCCTGCTCAATGTTTGGCTACATTTCTCCAGTTAGTTTGCGGTGGTTTTGTGCTATTTTATTTTTTCATCTACTCTCATTGACTTCTAATCTCTGACCTCCTCTCTTCTTCTCTTTTTCTGAATTATCAAAGAGAAAACAGAAAAAAAAGAAAAAAGAAAAAGAGATATCCAGGTAGGAATATTCTCTACCTCCTGCCAGTATATGTGAGGCACAGGTCTCTGCCCTGATCTGGCCTTCTCCCTTCTGGTTGTGTTGACTGCAGTGATTGCCCGTCTTCCATTTCAGGGACAGTGTATGACATCTCACATCATTACTCCTGGGGGCAAAGAGACATTTCCTAACATTCAGTAAGAGCAGCGCCTCCCCCATCTTTGCTCTGACCGTGTCATCTGTCCAGTTTTCCTCCCATCTTTGCTCTGACCATGTCATCTGTCCAGTTTTCCTCTCATCTTTGCTCTGACCGTGTCATCCGTCCAGTTTTCTCCCATCTTTGCTCTGACCGTGTCATCCGTCCAGTTTTCCTCTCATCTTTGCTCTGACCATGTCATCCGTCCAGTTTTCTCCCATCTTTGCTCTGACCATGTCACCTGTCCAGTTTTCCTCCCATCTTTGCTCTGACCGTGTCATCCATCCAGTTTTCCTCCCATCTTTGCTCTGAACGTGTCATC
>NW_003852431.1:3379216-3389848 GCF_000181295.1 Otolemur garnettii
CCTTCTTTTTCTTCGTGTTGCAGGTACCCTCCAACCCACTTCACTCTGGGTTCTGTCTCCAACACGCTATAGAAATTGCTCCTTCCAAGCTTCTATTAATTTTCATCATTAAATCCAATAACAACTTTTCATTTTCACTTATTTCACACGTTATCAACCTTCAGTGCACTTGAAAATGCAATTGTATTTTAAACACTCTCTCTCCTTGACTTCTCTCACGTGACAGTCCTTATTTTCCTCTCAACTTTCAGTCCCATGCTTAGGTCATTTTTCTTTGCTACTGCAGCTCTTGAGATTCACCTCTAGTTCCTGTTCCAAGTTCCCCTGAAACAAAACTCACATTTAATGCATCCAAAGGCAAATTCACAATTCCTCTTCTAAATCTGCTCTTTCTTCAAATCATCATCTCATTTCAGTGTCTCATTCTGTGGTTTAAATCAGATATTTGGGGATCAAGAGGCTACCCCTCTCTCCATAAGTGACCAAATCAAACCAGTTATAATGTCCTGGTGACTGTAAATTGATCTTTCAGTTCTTTTCATCCTAACAGAAACCACCAATATTTTCTTAGCAGCACCTGAAAAGCATAAAATCCTTCTAATTTTCTAAATCCATTAATTTGTTTTAATTTACAGCTGCTATATTCTTGGATTTAGCTGCAAGCTTGCAGCAAACATAAGCATTTAGCCAGTTAAGCTAAGGAATTTAGATACTTCTGTTGTATCATGATATTTATAACCATCTTTTATTTTTTGCCACACAACATACGGAACAGTTTCCTTAAGTGGTTGGTCTCATCTTACGCTTCTCCTGATTAAAACCCCTTGCTTTGAGATTGAAGAGCACACCTGTTCATTTGATCTGTAAGGTTTTCACAGTTCCCCTTTATCTCCTTCTTCTGAATGAGGTTGGACCTTGATCTCCTGCCACCCCGTTACTTTAGCCAAAATTGTCCTTATTTAGTGACTCAAACGTGTCTGTCTCCTTGAAGTCCCAGGAATTGTTGACTGGTTTTCTCCCTCTGCCTGAATGTTTAGCTCTACCTATTCCAACCCTTGCCTGGACAATTGACCCTAAATTTCTGTTCTCAGGTCAATTCTCACTTTCCTAAGGAAAGATTTGGTGTATTTTACTTTCTAGGTGATGAATTGATTTAAAAGTCTTCCCAGAATCACTATCATATTCCTGAGGTTAGTCATGATATTTTTAAAAAATTCAAAAAACTTCTGTGATTCAGAGCTGATTTAAGGTACAGTGATCTTTATGAGCTTACGCTATTGTGTCTGTGTTGAAAGGCACTATCCTTGAACAGTAAAATTAAAAATACTAAAAATTTCTATTTGTATTCCTGTATCTCAGTTCTTTATCCTCTCTTGGTTCTTCTGTTCAGTGTCATTCTATTTTTCACAATAATTCAGATTAAACATAAAAGTAGTTCTTATCAAATATTTATATCTGATAACTAGCAGATTTCATTGGTATTGGGAAATGCATTCATAACATGTTAAACTACAACCATTTTATAAAATTTGATTGACTTTTTCCTCAAGATAATTATTGTGACATGGGGTTAGTAGTAGATGAAATGGTACTATATTTGCTAATCTGATTTTCTCATCTGAAAAGACTTCTCCTGAGAGATCACTGGAGAGTTCAATAGCCTTTGATATAAATTACATGACAGCAGATAGTTCTTTATATCAGATCCTCTCAGGTATGTTTTACCATCAATAGCAGATAAAATTTATTAAGTGCCTAGTTCTTTTCATGTGTAGCTTTATTTGAACTTGAAAGGATTTAGGGATAGGTACTTTTATTGCTATGTAATGAAGAAACTGATGGTTAAATAAAATATCTATCTGTTTAAAGTCACACAGCTAATATATAAGGCCTAGATAATGAGACTGAACAGTGTGGACAGTAAGTCCCTTACTCCTAATCAGTAACTGGTACAGTATTTAGGTTAACTACATAGCATACCCAAATGACGTAAGTCACATGATTTCCAAAAGGTAAATTAGGCCTGGATTTCTCCATGACTGGGTCTAATCTCAGATACAAACTTAAGGAGAAGTCCAGAGACCAGAAATCTAAAGTTAGTAATACTTAGAATTTTTTTTATTTGGAGTTTTCCAAAAATGACTGTAAAGCTTTCTGAAATTCAATTAAATTGTTCTTAATTTTTAAAGCAGTGGAAATATATTGTAGGACAACATTCTGAAGTTTATGTAGCTGCTTATGGTAACAATATTCAGAATTCCCTCAGTAGAAGCTCTCCAGTTCCTTTACCAGTGACTTATGTCAATCTATGTTGCTTATCCAAACACTATTTATCTTTGATTGTTGTTGTTTTATTTCTTCGTTTGTGTCATTCATTGTTACTAATTGTCTATCTCTCTAAGCTAAAAACTCGGCATATGGGAATTCATTTTTCCTCTAGAAAAATGGGAATGTTTAATGCCTTCTACTAGAAAAAAATGTTCATGTTTATACTTAACATTTTAAGTAAATTCCACTGTTTGTGTCATGGTATTTATCATTATTCATGTGATAGATTATTGCAGAAAGAGTCTCCTATACTTTGTCTTTCTCTGTATTTTTTCTTGAATAAACTCTCCCTCAATTCAGTCTAGTCTTGGCCATGTAAATGCCTTTGCACAATGAGAAAATTAGCAAATGTGATAAAAACAGAGACTTGAAAAATGCTTGAGGGTTAGAACTTAATTTGTTGCTTGTATAACTTTGAGTTGCCACATATGCAAGCCTCGAATATGCTGCAGGGTGGCACAGGACCCAGGTCCTTGAGTCCCCTGGACAACAATCAATCCAGAAAAGCAGAGCTGGCCAGTTGGTTGGGTGCTGAGGGCAGGTACATAAATGTGTCCATGAGAGACCAACAGAAACTCTGCTTATCAAAGCATAGCTCATTGATTGTCCATAAGATTTGGCACTAAGTAATTGGTGTGTAAAGCCACTCAGGGTTG
The DNA here is from genome assembly GCF_000181295.1 of Otolemur garnettii. NCBI lineage: Eukaryota > Metazoa > Chordata > Mammalia > Primates > Galagidae > Otolemur > Otolemur garnettii. The sequence continues at coordinate 3,382,201 of NW_003852431.1, forward strand.
ATGTTTTGTTAGACTGTAAAAGCTAACTGATACAAGCATTTTCCTCACTAAACTAGCTGCATAGGTTACTGTTTAAACACTATTGACGCTGTAGCTTATGACTTATATTACTACATTTTCAAGTTAATAGCCTTTATTTTTATAGGAATCATAAATGGAGGAGAAATAGTGCTCAGAAAGGTTGAAATTCAAACACACACACACACAAATTGAGGGCTCGTTGCTAAGCGTGATATCATGTGCCTCTATCCATATTATAAAATGAGAGTGTATAAGAGAAACCAAACACCTGTAAGAGCCGTCCAAAATGAGCTTTTCCTCTTCTTTCTTTAATTAGGAGACTTACTGCCTCAAGTTTATACTAATTGACCAATGTAATAGACATATGCTTAGGTGCAAAAGCAGAGAAGGAAAAGTTAGAAAGAGATAAATTTAGAGGCCAGCTAGCACAGTTTTTATAATAATTATGGAGATACTATTCCCTACCTCTAGGGCTAAAATATAACTGGATTTTTAAGCCTTGTACCTCAAAATATTTATTGTTTAAATATTTCCTTGAATTTTAGAACCAAAGACTAGGTAGACTATGTGGTAATTGAATACAACATAATGATAATTTCTAAGGTAGTAAGTCTCATATGAAGAGTTCCATGGCTTGTACTAAACTAAAGCCTAATTACTTGATAAATTCTGTACAACATGATTGATAGAAATACTTCTCTCCCACTTTATACACATGGTAAAATAAAGTGTTACAATGAGCTAAAATTTCACAAATTCACTTATATTCAAAATGTTCTCTTAAAGTCATTCATACCACAGGAAATTTCCCTTTCATTCATCCCCTCTATTGTGGGAGGTTTTTCAACTACTTGTCAGTACTCTAAGCAGAAGGAATAGCAGCTAAAATAGAAAAAGTTGTTTGTGTTGTTCATAAGTAAACAGAAAAACAAATCTTTCAGTTCATAATATCTTTAGGAAACTGAAAATATATCATTATAAAAATTATTTCACAGCATTTGCTCTCTTTTTTCTTCAGCATTTGCTTCCTTTTTTTTCTTTAGACATGGGAAAGTTGCATTATAAATCAACTGAGACTAATTTTGTTAGATGCCCAATTAAACACCTTCAAAGGAGTAAAACCTGCAATATTAACTCATACAATATAAGTCATGCAATGTGATAAAGTCTAAGGTTTTATATAGATACATACCTACACACATAGATACATATACACATTACATATGTTATAGGTGTAACAGATACATGTTAGGCATAGAGATAATGGGATCAATTGTTAACTAACATAAAAATTAGTCTTTATATAGTTTTTAATAGAGAATGAGAATAGCTTTCTCAAATCATGATGAAATTAGATATGTTAACGACCCAGAAAGTATGAGAGTTTTTAATCTATTAGCATAAATCACAGAGTGTACTTTTTAAATACATTCAAAATATAACAGGTAAAACATTACCCTTTAGAAAGTAGATGACATACTTTAAATTGCCTACCTCTACAAATGTAAACACAAAATATTGCTGCATATTTGAAGTTAATTCTGAAGTCAGGCATACTACACATGTTTGTATAGCCCTGGCAAGTTTCTCCCTCCCCAGGATTCTTTTTTTAATTTTTATCAAAACTCAATCTTTTCCCATGAGGAAGGAATATTGCATAAACAGAATAATCTCAATTTCTTTATATAACCTACTCTCCAGAAACTCACAAATTTTTAAAGGGCAAAATTCAGTCAGATAAACTCTTACTTGCTAAAATTTCCATAATGGAATGTATTTTTGTATGTGCGTTGAGGTTAGACAACAGTGTGGAACTACATTCAAAATACCTACTTATTCTGAAATAGCTAGAGACTGAAGGTTGAAAAACAGGAAAAAATGTCAGCATTATTACTTATTTAATGATTATTAAAAATATATCATTCCAAATACGATATTTTAATGGTTTCTACATGATAAACTTATAAAGCTGTTCATTTCTAAACATGTAAATATTTTAAATAACAATGGGACAATGTACATTAAAGTTATAAAAAATAAGAAGATGATTATTTTAAGTCTAGGTATATAGAAACTAAAAACATAGAAATCATGAAAGTTACATGACTTTAGTCTTGGGAGAAATAAATTTTGTACCATTTTTTATTATCAAGAGATTAAAGATGACATATTATTAGTTTATAGATAAGAACAAGTAAGATGATTCAACAGGATAACAAGTATTCTCTTAACCATATTGATAATATTTGACCTATGGTTAAAGCTTAAAATGTAAATAAATATGTAATACTATCTTCACTTCTCAAGAAGATAAGGTTTAATATCATTGACAATAAGTGGATGGTTACTATAACACAATATACCATGATATTGTGTGTAACAGCATAATAATAGCATGTATTATTCTAGTATCTTCATATGTAATAGAAACAATAAAATAATGAATAAAGATAATAAAGTAACACATTCATGAGAAAATGGGTGCTTGTAATAAGTTCCTAGCTATGAAAACATGATAAATACATGGTTTAGTAGCTGACTATAGTGGGGGGAGTATGTTGAATGGGCAGCTTAGAGAAAAATCAGTACAATCTAAAGCACTGATGAAGTGGTGAGTATATGGGATGCTCCTGGACATGGAGGAATTATGAAAGATTATTATTGGAATGACAAATGCATTTCCAGATAGAGATGTTCTTAGATGATAATAACAATAAATAGATATTCTGTGATGGTTTGTGAAATTTTCTTGTTATTCACTAAATGATATGAGTAGAAATTCCTCAAACAGTGAAATAGAGAAATGCTTGACTCTGAAAAAGGAAAGAAAGGAAGATGGATGAAGAAAAATGCAAACAGTATCACAGAAGTCAAGAAAGGTGATTTGAGATAGATTGATAGTCAGATATGGGTTGTTTTAAAGATAAAAAGAAAAGAAAGCAGAGTCTTGTCAGAGAAAATTATAAACAAAATTATACAATCATTTAACTGTGTTTATTAGAACTGAAATGAAATTCTAGAGAACTATGTGAAGAATATACAATGAATGATTGGAGCTGATGATAAGGAAAACTAACTTAAGCAGATTAGCTATAAATGATAAGAGAAAAATGACAATATTTTGATGATCAAGTGAAGGTATCCTCTTTTTCTCCTTGCCATTGTCCAATGTAAGAAAAAAATAATTGGTAAACATATAGATGTACATAGATGATAAATAGATAAATTTGTCTTACACAGTGAAAAAATAAACCTCTGGGGCAATTTTGAAAGAAAACACTGAAGAATCCTGCATGGAAGGAAATCAATACACAGAGGATATAGACAACAAAGAGAATTAGGGAGGTATGAAAAAGGGAAGAGATAATGGTAGAGAGCTCTATCACTGTTCTCAACTTGACAATCAAATAAAAGCAAATGGTGAAAGATGCTTGGGCTTAACAGAAAAAGAAAAAAAAATGTGTATGTCAAAAAGGGTGGAGAATAAGACTAGCAATCACTTGAAGGGCAGGCAGTTGTGATTCAGCCTGAACCTGGCTAGAGAATTATCACAAGTAAGTCTGAACAAGAAATTAGTGATAATGTATTTTCAGACATCTATTGTGTAATTTTAGATAGATAGATAGATAGATATCATTTAAATGTTGAATTTGTATAGGATTAAGATCCATGTGATGGCAGAGACAGAAGTCAATTAACTTAAAATAAGACTCATCAAAGCAGAAATAGATCCTAGTGGAGAAGATTGTCAAGAATGAGAATTTCATGGGTACAGTGGTAGTGGGAATGAAAGACTTAGCAGAATGGGAATTAGAAGAAAATGGAGTTTATATCAGAAACTGTATAGATCACTGGGCCTTTAAGAAAAAACATATTTGGGAAATGATTCAGTGGAGAAGAAAACAAAATACTTCCATAGAAAACATACATACAAGGTGAGAGGATAAAAAGATGAAGCAAAAATTAAAGAAATATGGCAAAAACATAAATACATATTCCCTAGAAAGGATATGTAAAAATTGCTTTAGTATGCCTCTGTAGGCAGTAACATATAAATGTATACAAAGAACATATTCTCTGGCATTATCATCATTACATATTAATGAAAGTTTATAGTTTATGTTCTAATTGTTCCATATCTATAAAGGTTTTTCCCAGTGATAATTTGCTTTATTTGCAAGTTTGAATAACAAATACTATTAAATATACAAACTTTTACCTCACTGACTATGTCTGTTTAGCACATACATCTACAAACAAACATTATATTAAAATACAGCTGAATAAATACTTATTTAATTAACTATTCTTCTTATTGCTCCTATATGTGTTTTTGAATAATACTGCCCTAGTTGGACAATATTGCTTATTTTTTCAACTCAAAAACTATTAAAAATTTTATAAAGTAATTTTTAAATATGGGTTAGAGTTTAGTGTAGGCTGACATTCCTGAGGATCTGTTGGTAACAGCTGGATTCCTTAACCCCTGCCCTGCCCTGAACATAGTACCTGCAGGATACCACCAGAGGATCAGGAATGTTTAGCAGTTTAGATATAGATCTATGGGTCACTGCTGGAAAAGGCACAAAGTCTGAAATTGCTTAAGGGTTAAGATATAGATTAGCAGCATAGAATAGGGAAGTTAAAGTTTATTCCCAAAGCATTGTAACCATTTCTTTTTAAATTTACAATCTTATGATAATCTCTTCTGTCTCTCCATTGTTTTCTTAATTCATTGATGTTGCAAAACTCCTTTCTTTCTTTCTATTTATAATTAACTTTGTATGTTCCCTATGTTTTGCACATATGGATAGATTTTTGTTGGGCCAATAAAAGACCCTGGAGGTTTTTGTTCAGGGCAGTGTTTCCTTGCTACCTGCTTGGCATATGAAGCTGCTTGCCTCTCTGAGCCCCATGGGTTATTTCTTTGAAACAGAGTGTAAGAGTTTACTTTTCATGTCATACCCTTGCTGTTCTATCCCTAGGAGCAGAATGACATCAATTATTTATTGCAAGTGTAAGTTGACCAACAGTTATACTGAGTAGTTTTACAACATATCATACACAATTTTAATAATGTGGCAGATACTGCCAATTTCTCATTTAATATTTTTCTTCATCAGAAAATTAATTTCTCAGAATTTTGTACTTTCAGATGCAAGAAACATAAGATGCAATCTGGTCAATGAATAATCAAAATATTTTGGGGGGGCTCGGCACCTGTGGCTCAAGGGGCTAGGGCGCCAGCCACATACACCTAAGGTGGCGGGTTCGAATCCCCAGCCCGGGCCTGCCAAACAACAATGATGGCTGCAACCAAAAAATGGCCAGGTGCTGTGGCGGGCGCCTGTAGTCCCAGCTACTTGGGAGGCTGAGGCAGGAGACTCGCTTGAGCCCAGGAGTTGGAGGTTGCTGTGAGCTGTAATGCCACGGCACTCTACCCAGGGGGATAGCTTGAGGTTCTTTCTCAAAAAAAAGAATATATTTTGGGGGATTTGTTTTTTATGAAGTATTATTTCTAATAAATGGTGTTACTATTTAAAAAACTAAAGCTAATATTGATGCTTCTTAAACTCATTTAAACATTTTTAGAAGGAATAGTTCCACATTCATTTTAAAAACATTTCCTTGATACTAGAGCCAGACAAAGACATCACATGTAAAGGAAACTATAAGAAAATAACCTGTCTAAATTCAGACATAAAAAAAATTCAACAAAATATTAGCAAGTCAAATTCAATGTTAAAGAATCATTTGCAATTATCAAATTGGATTCATTACAGAAATGCAAAGATTAAAGGATTATTAAGTATATGCAAATAAGTAAATTGAATAATCATATTAAAAGAATGAAGCACAAAAACTACACAATCCTTTTGATAGACATATCCAAAGATGTTAAACAACTCCACATCAAAAACTATTAACATCCAAAGATGTTAAACAACTCCACATGAAAAACTATAAACTCTGATGAAAGATACTGAAAATCACATAAACAAATAGTAAATATATCTTATTTATCAATTAGAAGAATTAATATTGTTAAATTGTTATTCAAATCAATTCAGTGATCCAAATCATTATCCAAATCAATCCATTGATATAACACAGTCTCTATCAAATTACCAATGACATTCTTCACAAAACAAAAAACAGCAATCCCTAAAATTGATATGGAACCTTAAATGACCCTAAATAGCCAAAGAAATATTAAGCAAATTGAACAAAGGTGAAGTATCATAATACTGATATCAAATTATCATACAAAACTCTAGTAATCAAAACAAAATGGCACTAGCATAAAATATATATATGTAGTCTAAAGAAGTAGAAATCTCAGTAATAAATGCACAAATATATGTCCAATTGATTTATAACAAAGTTGTTAAGAGCATGAATGGGAAAGGGCAATTTCTTTAGTAAATGGGTGTTAAGAAAACTGTATATCAACATTCAGAAAAATGAAATTAAACCCTTATCTCACAGTATATATGAAAATTAACCCAAAATTTATTAAAGACTTAAATGTAAGACCTGAAATTATAAAATTGCTGTAATAAAATATAGGGAAAATCTCCATGAATCTGGCATTTTTTGTAAATATGATCTTAGACACATGAACAATAAAAGTAAAAATAGACAAATGGAATTGCATCAAACTCAAAGACTTCTACACAGACTAGAAAACTATCAGTAGAGGGAAGAAACAATCTAAAAACTGGGAGAAAATGTTTGCAAACTATATAACCACTAAATAGTTAATATCTGAAATATATAAGAAATTCTAAGAAAACAAATAAGGAAACAAATAACCTGATTTTAAAAATAGACATTTCTGTAAAGAAGGCATGATGGCCAACAGGTATATGAAATAATTCTCAAAAGTCTCTAACCACCAGAGAAATGCAAAATATATACACAATAAGATATTATCCCTGTTACAATTGCTTTTATCAAGAAGATAAATGATGGCACATATTAATGAGGCTGTGCAGAAAAAGGGAAATTTATGTACTGTTGATGAGAATAGAAATTATTTTAGCCATTATAGTAAACAGTATTGACATTCCTAAAAATATTGCATATAGAGCTATTATATGATCCAGCAATTCTACTCCTGTATATACATCTGAAGGAAAGGAAATCTATATATTAAAGCGATATGCACCCACTTGTTTATTGTGTCCACATTCATAATAACCAGTATATAAAATGAACATAAGTATCCATTGATGGCTGAATGAATAAAGAAAGTGTGGTACAAATACACAATGAAATGAAATACTATTCGGTCTTAAAAATTGATATCTTGTCAATTATCACAACATGGACAAAACTGGAGAGTATTTTGTCAAGTCAAATGGGCCCAGCATAGAAAAACAAATACCACATGATCTCACTTACATTTGTTACTGTAAAAGATCAAATTTATATAGAGTAGAATCGTGGTTACCAGAGTCTTGTGATGGGAGACCAGTTCATCAGGGAGATGTCAGTCAAAGAGTAAAAAACATTAGTTAAGAGGAATAAGTTCAAGAATATATTGTACAAAATGTTGACTATAATTAATAGCAATGATTTGGATTCTTAAAAATTGCTAAGAGAAGTTTCTCTTTAAGTCTCT
>NW_003852431.1:3390251-3401378 GCF_000181295.1 Otolemur garnettii
CAATCCAAATGGAGCCCCAGACTACGGGGAAAGGGGAGGGGGGAGGATGGGTGAAGAGAATGATATTGTGGGGACCATGCCTATAATTTATCCTATTAGGGTACATGTGAATTTGTCTAAAGGTTGAATATAAATGTCTTAACACGACAATTATGAGAAAGATATGATGGCTATGTTAACCAGTTGGATGAGAGTTTTCCAAACTGCATATGGAAGCAACACACTGTATCCTATGATAGAATTAATGTACACAATTATGATCTAATAAAAAATAAATTTAAAAAAAATTGCTAAGAGAGTAGATGTCAAGTGTATCACCTAAATAAATAAATAAGTTAATACATATGTTAATTAGTCAATTTAGTAATTCCACAATGCATACCTGTTTCAAAACAATGAATTGTGCATAGTAAAAATATATAATTTTATATATTATAAAATTTTTAAAATTTTTTAAATTTTTAAATTTTCTTACTTTTAAAAAATTTGTTTCAGGTTGAGGGTACAATAATTTAGGTTACATTGTTTGCATTTGATAGGTAAATCCCCTCTTATAATTTTGTCCAGCTCCCAAGAGGTGTGCCATATACCTTAACATTGTGCCACAATGGACTTAAACAATCCAGTCAATCACTGGGCAAATGACCTTGAACAGAATGTTCTCTGAGGAAGAAAGATGAATGGCTAACAAACATATGAAAAAAGGCCCACTGTCCCTAATCAGGGAAATGCAGATCAAAACCACCCTGAGATATCACCTATCCCCAGTAAGATTAACACGTCACCAAGTCTGAAAGCTGCAGATGCTGGTGTGGATGTGAAGAGAGGGGAACACTTTTACACTGTTAGTGGGACTACAAATTAATACAGCATCTCTGGAAAGTATGGGGAATCCCCAAAGAACTCAGATTTCATTTGGCCCCACAATCCTACTACTAGTCAATCTACCCAGAAGAAAAAAAAACAAAAAAACAATTTAACATAAGGGCATTTCAACTGGACAGTTAATTCTACTCAATTTACAATCACCAAAATGTGCAAACGACCTAAATGCCCACCTATCTGGGAATGGATTAACAGGTTGCGGTGCATGTATACCACAGAATACATGTACACCCATTACAAATACAAATGGTGACTTTACATCATTTGCATTAACCTGGATAGAGTTGGAACACATTCTTCTTAGTAAAGTTGTGCTCCAATTTACTGAAATATTTTTAAAAAGAAAAATATCACTCAACTGTAATGAATACACATCTGTGTATACGTATATATTAAAGTTGTATCTCTCTCATATGTTTTGGCTGGTATGCACTTCGGTACTTTGTTCTTTCTCATTTTCTTTCTGCCTGGAACATACATGTGATATTGGGAGATGAAGCAATACCGTATAATGATGGGGAAACAATGTACAAACTAAGGATAAAATGGGACCCGGCATGTGACCAGTATTACCAGCAGTCGCTGTCCAACTTCAAAATGTAAATTACTCAAGGAAGTAGAAGTTCCACTTTAATATACACAGCAAAGATAGCAAAAATTCATATTTAATGATCTTGTTCTGAATCAGTGACATTTATGAAAATATAATATTCCAAATTTTGAGAAGTGATATTATTCAAAACAGTATACTATTACCTTATCAATCAAAGACTGTATAAGAATTTTTAAAAAGCCACTAAAACTAAAGAATACCCTTGCCAGTATTCTCAAAACAGAAGAAAGTTTATTTTTGATATTTTTCCAAAGTTTTTCTACCTAAACTTCCTGAAAGCAGCAACTCCCCAACGTTGGAGTTCAACTCCAACTGCAGCCTCAACTCCTGAGTCAAACGAACCTACTGACTTAGCCGCTCAAGTAGTTGTGACTCCAAGTATGCCACCACACTCAGCTAATGTCCCTATATTTTTCAGAAATGGATGGGGAGAAAGAGGGGTTTTCACTATGGTGCTCAGGATCATCTCATACTCCTGGCCTCAAGAAATTGTCTCACCTTGGCCTCCAAAAGTACTAGGATTACAGGTATGAGCCACCATGCTTAACCTTTAGGAATTTTTTAATTTTGTTTCACAGCCAAGAAGGAAGATAAATAAGAAGATGGAGGAAAAATAAATAGGCAGCAGTCTTATGCATTGACTGTTAAAACTGTTAGATCAAAGACACTGAGTTCCCTTGTCAACTGCCTCAGCATAGAATGAGCTCTAAAAGCCATTAGCACAATCAAGGGACACATAGAGTTTCCTTGCAGGTTGTAAGACCTTCTTTTGTCTCCCTAAAGCCATAGATAATTGACTCTTATTACAGTTACAACTTTAGGAGACAAGCTCATCCACTAAGCTTCTCCTAGTGCTTCTACCATAGCATCAATTATGTAACAATTTTCTTATCATGAAGAGTCTTATAAATACCCAGTACAAGAACACATCAGATACTTGGATAACATTTTATTGGGTTTTGTCTGGGAATCTCTTGGTTTGCTTATAGTTTAAGGTGAAATCCATGACTTTGACAATTATATAAATTTCACTGTGCTCAGTTGATGCCGAACAAGGTTTAAAGCCATTTTCCAAAGGTTTTAGGTACTTTAAAGTGAACAGAACCTTTACTTCACAGCATGACTTCTTTATTCAAGTATAAAATAGAACTTGCAAAGCAGCAATAAAAATGATACCAAATAAAAGTCTGTGCTTTGTTGAGTGCGGTAAAAGCCCAGAGCGATATTTTAATTCAAGCATAAAAGCCAAGTTTCACATTATTGGTCTGACACACTACTTCATGCTCAAAGAGACACGTCTCTCCCGTGATGAATATATGCATAGCAAAGAAGCATCCCCCTCATGTCTTAGCCTCCAAGGAGGACTTTGTATGGTACTGAGACTTTGAACGTGTGTAGGTTCCCTATTGAAAAGAGAGAAAGGGAGGTATAAGTTTGGATAAGATAAATTTTACAAATATCAAGATGATCCTCTTTTCAGTCACCAGTAAATATACCCTTGGGGGTTCATATATCAGTTTGTCTTAATAAGCTTAACCTCACAGGTTAAGGTACCTGTGGTATTACTTCAGTGCATGGGGAGAAAAGTTTGTTTACCTGTGAAAGTCTATTGACAAAGAACATTCTACCATACTGTATAATTCTATCCTGGGGCACTAGAAAAGTTTGGCTTACAGGGCAAACTCCAACTATGAATTATTACCTAAAATGTTGAGTCTGAGGGAGATGGAAAAGTTTTGGAATTAACCATTGATATAAGAAATATCGACATCCAAATCTTAGAATTACTTCATAGGACATTTAGCTTCCTGTGATAGAGAAAAATATTGAAAGTTCTAAAACTAGAATGTGTCAGTAAAAGCTTTGGTGTTTTTAGTCTTATCATCCATCCCACAGTTTTTCAACCCACTTGTGTCCTAGTTCCATAAAAGGAACTCTATTAATATCAGCCCTAATATTGAGATAAAATTTAAAATTAATACGCAAGACTTTTTTTTTTTTTTTGGCAGTTTTTGGCCAAGGCTGTGCTTGAACCCACCATCTCTGGTATATGGGGCCAGTGCCCTACTCCCTTGAGCCACAGGTGCTGCCCAATACCCAAGACTTTTTCCACAACACATTTTCTAGCAATTGGTAGTTGGTTTTTGATCTCTCTTTTCTATGGATGCCAATAAAAAATTATCATCAGAGAATACTATTTTAAGCTTCTTATTTCATTTTTAAGATATTATTCCAAACTTAAACAATCTCAGAACAGTGAATTTGCAATTAATATATCTAACTATATACTGATAGCTCTGTCTATAATGATGAGTCTAAGGTTTGTTTGAATTGGAGCAGGGCTGTGTATTTCTTCTCTTTTAATTCCTGAACTTATTGTCTATTGAAATTATGAAAGCTAAGCAATTTTGATAGCATTGAGAGACCATTGATGGTCATGGCAAAAGTCATCTCAAACTAGAAGATTTTTGAAAAATCAGTGTCTTTCACAGCTCACATATGTACTCTATATACATTTTTGTCTTAAAATGTAAGACTTAAAACCTACCGTCAAAATGTGTCCATAAACTTTTTAGTCATATACTACATAAACTAGTTCTGAAGTTTAGCCCTTTTATTTTTTTCAAAGTTTCTTTATTTTCAGATTGATATGAGGGTATAGATGATTAGGTTACCAGTTTGAATTTATAAAATTAAAGTCAATGATGTAGCTTTGTCCCTCATTTAGGAAGTATGCCATATACCAGTTCATTGTACTTATTGACTGGAAGCCCACAAAACTCCTTCATTCCCCTCCCCCCAATTTAATCCAACTGAATTTTCCTCACCTATGAGCCTTTAGTTTTTAATCTGTTAGTTTCTACTTAGTAGTGAATACATGTAATGTTTATCTTCCCAGTCCTGTGATACTTCACATAGGAAGATGTTCTCCAAGTCCATCTGGGTTGTTACAAAAGAGGTAAAATCTCCACCTTTTATGGCTAAATAGTATTCCACAGTATACACATACCACATTCATGTGTTGAAGGGCACTTGTTGGTTTCTTATGTTTGCAAATTTGAACTGAGCTGCTATAAATATTCAAGTGCAAATGCCTTTGTAGTAAAATGACTTTTCCACTTTGGGATAGATACCTAGTAAAGAGATTGAAATCAAATGGTAGGTTTACTTTTAGTTATTTGAGGAATGTCTATACTTCTTTCCATGGATGCTATACTAGTGGTAGCTAGCAGTTCAAACAACAGTGCATGAATGTTCCTATTTCTCCACATCCATGCCAGTATCTGTTGCAAATTAGGTAATATCACATAGTGGTTGTAATTGGCATTTCTATGATAATTAAGGATGATAAACTTTGTTTCATGTGTTTGTTGGTAATTCTTCTGTCCTGAGAAGAAAAGTTTCTGTTCAAATCTCCTTCCCAGTTTTTAATGGGGTTGTTTGGTCTTTTCCTGTTCCTTTGCTTGAGTTCTTTATAGATTCGGGTAAATAGCCCTTTGTTGAATTTATAGCATTAAAATATCTTCTCCCATTCTAAAGTTTGTCTTTTTGCTTTGTTAATTATGTCATTAGCTGTGCAAAATTTTTTAACTTGATAATGTCCCATTTATTTTTTTGTTGTTGTTGCTACAATTGCCAATGGTGTTTTCTTCATAATTTTTTCCCTCTGTTAATAAAATTAAGAGTTTTCCAATACTATCTTCTAGGGTGTTTACAGTTTCAAGTCTTAGATTTAAATCTTTTATCCATCATGAGTTAATTTTTGAAAATGGTGAGAAATGTATGTCCAATATTAGTCTCTTACATGTGGCTAACTGGTTCTCCTAGCACCATTGGTAAAATAGGAATTCTTTCCTCCAGTGTACACTTTTGTTTGCTTTGTCATAGATCAGATGGCTCTATGACTCTAGATTTATCCCTAAATTCCCTATTGTGTTCCAAATCCATTTCTCCATTTTTTACCAATATCATGCTGATTTCATCATTAGAGACTTGTGGTATAACCTAAACTCTGGGAAATTGATGCGTCCAGATTTGTTCTTGCTTCCTAAAATTTCATTGACTATCTTGTGTTTTATCTGGTTCCATACAAAACATAGAACTATATTTTTAAGTTCTTGAAAGCATGTTGTTGGTATTTTAATGGGAATTGCATTACATCTGTAGATTGCTTTGGGTAGTATAGACATTTTGACAATGTTGATTCTTCCAATCCATGAGCATGATATATTCTTCCATCTGTTAAGATCTTCTGCTATTTCTTTTCTCAGTGTTTCCTAATTCTCTTTGTTAGGGATCTTTCACATTCTTTGTTAAATATATTCCAAGGTATTTTATTTTCTTTGATGCTACTGTGAAGGGTATTGCATCTTTAATTTGATTCTCAGCTTGACTACCGTAGGTATATGCGAAGATTACTAGTTCATGTACATTGATTTTATATCACAAGACACTGGTGTATTTCTTGATCACATTCAACAGTCTCATCGTTGAGTCCTTGGGGTTTTCTTAGTATAAGATTATATCATCAGCAAAGAACAATAGTTTGATTTGCCATTTAGATAGGCTTGATATCTTTCTCTTGTCTGATTGCGTTGGCTAGGACTTCCAGCCAATGTTGAATAGTAGTGGCAATAGTAGATAACATTGTCTGCTTCCAATTCTAAGTAGGAATGCTTTTCATTTGACTGAAATAATGTTTTCCAACTCTTCCCCAGTGTCTCGATTTATCTTTGGTGGTTAGATGAGTTTCCTAAAGACATCACACAATTGGTTTGTACTTTTTTGTCCAGTTATCCAGCCTATGCCTCTTCAGTGAGGAATTCAAGTCATTCACATTTATTGACAGAATTGATAAATAGGATGGATTGCTGTTCATCTTGTTGTGTGGAGATTTGTTGCCTTTATCACTTGGGCCATAGTGGAAGTTAATCTTTGTCCTTTAGTTTCCAGGTTTGTTTACTTTGCTAGTGGTCTGAAATGAGTTCTAAATTTTAGCCCTTTTAAATCCACTTAACTAACGGTCATAACTATAATTCTACCCCTATTCTCTGGGCATTTCTTTCTGTTAGCTTTATAGAGCTCTACTTTAAAAAGAATAAAACATAACCCACATTAATAAAAATTTTGCAACATATACAAACATGTATTTTTTTAAATTCTCAATAATAATTAGAATTTTCCATGTAGAAATACTATATATTTCTGAGAATTATTTCTATGTATTTCATATTTTGTGTTGTCATGTTAACTTTAATTTTGTAATTGTTAAGGGTATACAATGGATATTTGTATATTGAACTTTAATCAAAAAAAAAAAAAAAAGAGTTAACTGCAGTGCCACAGGCTGACCATCCTCACTTGTGGGCTGAAATGGACTGAAATTTGAGATGGCTGAATAAGTCAGGATGTTACCTTTATTAATTTGATTAATGATAGTAGTAGCAACAGCAAATATATTATAGAAACACAAGGCCATGCCATGTGAAATATGCCAGGGAAGAGACCCAATCTGGCAGTGCCTAACCCCACAGGGGTCTGTATATTCAGCTGATGCAGCCCAGGAGAGCTCTCAGCTGGTTTGCTTCTGCTGCCCTTTTTAAGGAAACTTGGCCTGGTGTTAACTCTAAGTTTCCCATCTTTTCCTATACTTTGTAACTAAAATAAATTGAAGCTAAAAGTCACAAAAAAATTGTCCTTCTAAAATATAGAAGGTAATTAAGAGGTGCTTCCACGTGGCTAATGTGGGGTAATTAAAATAAAAAATTGTTTTTTAAATATGATAAAGTTCTGTACTATAGTGTGTTAAGAGAGTGAGGTCTATTAGCAGGAGGGTGGGAGTTAGAAGCTCTCAAGTGATGATTCTAGAGAAGAGGATTCCTTTATTCTTTTTGGAGAAACAGTGAAGTTTAAAAGGAGTGTGTGAATGAGCATAAAGAGGAGTGCAGGAGTGGAAAGAGGCAGAGAAGAGAGGCTTCTCGTACACCTCTCTGAATGCCCAGGAAAGAGGAATATTGTCAGAGATTTTTGTGACTAGGGTAAATACAGGAAAACCAAAACTTGGGTTAGATTTGGTCTTATGTAGGAGACTTGGTTGCCATAGTGACTGGGTGGTTAAGTGAAATAACACTGGCATCAGCATGAAAAAACAGCAAAGGTGGATTAGCAAGGCAAGCCTTCTCTGCCAAATCCTTTCTTTCCTGTCAGCCACCTTCTCCTTTATATTCCTAGATCATCTTTGACTTAATAGGAGTCATGTAGTACAGTGTTTAGAGCTCGCTCAGGAAATTCATAGTCTGAGTTCAAAAGACAGCTGTAGCTTTCAGATGTTGGTTTCTAAAGATCAACTAGTTAAAAGGAGCCAGAATTCCTTGAAGGAAATGGCCAATTCCTGGTATGGAGCATAGAAAGATGCTTCTGAGATATATTACTATTCCAGAAAGCAAAGCATGCTCAGAGAATCATGAGGAAATGGCCAAGAATAAGGAACTGCCTTGACTCCTTTTTGGTCAAATTTGGAAAAGATTTGAGCATTAAAAAAATTATAAAAATGAGTTATAATCCATTGATTTTATTTTTTAAAAAAGAGCACCATAATGTTGCTCCAAAGAGGGATTAGACAGGTAGAAAGGAAAAGCTTTTCTTCTTTTTTTCTTAACAAAAGAATGACAGCTGATACATTTAGGGGAAAGGATAGAATTGGAAAAATCTCTATTTTGTATCCACC
The DNA here is from genome assembly GCF_000181295.1 of Otolemur garnettii. Lineage (NCBI taxonomy): Eukaryota > Metazoa > Chordata > Mammalia > Primates > Galagidae > Otolemur > Otolemur garnettii. The sequence continues at coordinate 3,398,477 of NW_003852431.1, forward strand.
AATATAATAAATTATTCAGATCAGGATTATCAATTGCTTCTGAAATCATTGGATAACATATTGCTGGAGAATAAGATGTAGTATTAAAACATCACCTTGAAGATTACTTTAAAATGCAAAGGAAAATAGTTACTACTGTAAGAGAAACACCTGCTGGACGCTACTTTAACCAAGAGATGACATTTAGCATGTCCAGTTTGGGGCCAAACTGATACTATGGATGTGATATGAAATAAAATACACAACACTATCTATGAGAACATCTTGCCAAAATCAAGACATTAGATAAATTCAAAGTGTAGGGAAATCTCCCTCCCAAACAACTATTTTAAACTCTTTAAATAATGCCAATGCCATGAGAAAAACAATAAAAAGGCAGAGAGACTGTTCTAGATCAAAGGAAACTGAAACTAAAGAAACACGGTCACTATATACAATGCAGAATCCTTGATTGAGGGGAAACCTGAGTGACCTAAGCTATTTTCGAGTCAGTTGGGGATTATGAGACATATGATTGTGTTAATGATACATTCTTTCTTTCTTTCTTTCTTTTTTTTTGTAAAAACAGAGTTTCCCTCTATCGCCCTCTGTATAGTGCTGTGGCATCTCACAGCTTACAGCAACCTCCAACTCCTAGGGCTAGGCGATTCTCTTGCCTCAGCCTCTGGAGTAGCTGGGACTACAGGCGCCCACCACAATGCCTGGCTATTAATGGTAAATTTATTGATTGTAATAATGGTTTTTGTGCTTTGTGCAAGGATCTCTTAAAAATACATGGTGATGTATTTAGGGGTGAAGTGTTAACAATTGTTGAATCTAGGTGAAGGCTATAACTACTATACCATTCTTTCAACTTTTCTGGAGGTTTGAAAACTTTCACAATAAAAAATTAGAAGAAAATAGTTTCTACAATTGGGGGCAAATTTGTTGACCTCACTAAGATTATTTTCTTTCTTATGATATATGGGTAGTGGTAATGGAAATTTCATAGGATTGCTTTACTAAATAACATCTCATGTGCAGAGAAAGCATAGTAAGTACTCAGCAAATGTTGGTTGTGTAATTCTCTTCTGGATTACTAGTGCAGATGTGACTTGAAGAAGACTAAGTCTTTTTCATTTCTATACCCCCCAGTTCTTGGAACATGGCAGGGCTCAATAAATATTTCTTGATTTAAGAAATGAAAAAAAAAAAGAATAAAACTTAACAATATTTAATATAAATTTTAATGTCTTCTGGAAAATATACACAGACTACTAAATATAATGGTACTGCTAAATAATCATACTACAAAAGATAACATTTCTATCACCAAAAATGTTCAGTCCCCTCCCTTTGCATTCAAGCCCCTCTCTTAATCCCTTAGACCGATGCTACATTTGTCATTATAGAGTTAGTTTTCTAGAATAAAAAAAAAATGAGACAGTATATGGTCTTTTAGACCTGTGCTTTTTCACTTAGCATAATGCTTTGGAGGTATATGTCTGTTGTTGACATACCAGTTACTTGTTCCTTTCTACTGTGAATTTAGTTCTATTTAATGGACAAAACAATAATATGTTCATTCATGTGCAAATTTATGATCATTTGAGTTGTTTCCAGCTCTTATGAAGCTGCCATAGCTATCTGGCTTTAGGTTTTTGTTGTTGTTCATTGCTATTTTTGCTTATTTATTTTTTGGTGTATACTTAGGATTGGAATTCCTGGATCATATGTTAGGTGTATGCTTAAGTTTATTGAAACAGAACAATATAAAATAACACCCAAGCCTGCCAATATTTTTGCTGAGATTGGCCATTCCTTTCTGATTCTCCACAAGTAATATATGATTTCTGGTTTTCCCACACATTCTGACACTTGTAATTTTCTGTGTTTTTCATTAAACTTATTTTAGTGGGTATATAGTAATATCTCATTGAAATTTAAATTTATATCTTTGTGGGAGGTGAGCAAACTGAATTCCTCATGGCCCTTCCAACTCAGGGTAAAGTGCCCAGCCAGGGGTATGTTCACATGACTATGCCTGCTTGCAGATTCAGCAGTATAAGAGCACTAAGTTAGGAAAGTGAAAAAAGCAGTATAAGTGCACTAAGTTAGGAAAGTTAAAGCTCAAGGGGATGAAACATTCTCCCCCTTTCTTTTCTCCCTATATACATTATCAGGCATTTTCAGATGTCCTATTACCCAGGTCCCTGTTTACCCTTTACCCAACCTTCCTGAGGACCGTAATCTCCCCTCTCTCATTTTAAAACTTGACTGCTAACTACTGAATATATGCATTTTTGCATGTATACTCTGTTATGATTCCTGGGAAGCAGGATTGGCTGTTGCATTTTTTTCAGGCTGGCAGCTGGGACCTGAAACAGTGTATGCCCTTACAGGATTCCAGGTTTTATGTACTAAGTTTGGTGTAATTTTTGTAATTTCCCCAGTGCCATCTCCTTTGCTGACCACTGTCCAGATTAGGGTCCACTAGATCCCCAACAGTATTTGCCTAATTATTAATCATGCAGCTTCTGATATGATTGCTTATTATTCATGCATGTTTTTTGGTAGAGTATATGTATAAATCTTTTGTAAAGTTTATATGGGGTCCTTTGTCTTATTGAATTATATGTGTTTTTTGAATAGTCAGGATATAAGTCCATTGTCAAATACCTTCAACACGTATTTATTCTCAGACTGTAGTTTTCTTTTTAATTTTTTTAAAAACGCTTTTTTGAAGAGTAAAAAATTTTAAATTTGATCATATTGAATTTATCCATATTTTCTTTTATAGTTTTGCTTTTTTGTTCTATTTAAGAATATTTACCATACCCAAATTAAAAGGTATTCATCTAAATCTTTTTCTAATTAATTTGTAATTTTATCTTCTGTGGCTAGATTTTTTTTTTTTTTTTTT
>NW_003852431.1:3401645-3407423 GCF_000181295.1 Otolemur garnettii
ACTTTTCTAGAACTAGAATATAAATGTTTTGACACAATGACTATGCAATAGACATGAAATTTATGTGAACCAGCTTGATGAAAGTATTTCAAAATGTATATGAAAACACTACACTGTACCCCATGTTTGCATTAATGTATACAGCTATCATTTAATAAAAAAATATATATATATAAAAAGAGATTCATGTTTTATGTGATTCTCAATCTGGGATAATGGTATAGTTCATATTTTTGTCTTTTTTGGCTTGTTTTTGGTTTTATATAAATTTCTGATACATCTTAAATGCAATTTATGTAAGATAAATTAAATACTAAAATTTAAATAAATGTAGATGTATTTAATAGATATACAGAATACTATGATAAGTAATTGTATTACTATATTCAAAATGCTTTTACCTACTCCCTTGAGTTGAGTGGGGCCATGCGACTGGATGAGGATAGAGATGCCTCTGGCACTCCCACGTAAGTCTCCAGTCAGACCTTTCATGATGATGGATTGGTGGATAACACTATACTTTCCAGTGCTTTCCAACTCAGTAGCCATTAGCGACACGTGGCTAATGAACGGGAAATGTGCTAGTATGACTCAGGAATTGAATTCTAAATTGTATTCAATTTTAGCTAGTTTAAACTAGATATCTGTGGCTTGTGGATGCACATTTGGACAGTGCAGCTTAAAGCATTATTTCTACTGTGCTGTGCTGACACACCTTAATTGTTCAGACTTGGGCTTAGTATTGAGTGAAATGGTCAGACCCAAATGCTGAGCTGTGATGGACTTTTATTTTATTTTATTTTTTTGTAGTTTTTGGCTGGAGCTGAGTTTGAACCTGCCACCTCCAGTATATGGGGCTGGCGCCGTACTCCTATAAGCCACAGGTGCTGCCCTGTGATAGACATTTAACATGAAGGATGACAAAGGTATGTTGCTTTAAGTAACTGAGGTTATTTTTTGTTTGTTTATTTTTGTTTTTTTGGTTTTATTACAGCATAACACCTCCTGATTTAGAAACTCAGATGATTTTAATTTTAGGTAAAACATAGACATTCACAAAATAAACTCATTTATGGTATAATATATTTGTCTTGAGAGAAAAATTTCTGCCTGCAGGGTACATCTAGATAATCATGAGTTAAATCAAAGTAAAGAATTCAAGAAACTTTATATATATGTGTGTGTATATATATGTAATACATAACCTCATTAAATTTCAGAATTTAAATTTTCAATAAACTATAGAAACCTAAACTCTAATTATTTATCTCCAGTGTAAGCCGTCCTATCATTGTTTTCCAGAAAACTTACATAATGTTTGTGTCTTTTATTTCCATCTCTCTCATCCTATTTGCAGCCTCATTCACTTATTTTCAGCATAATTACCTGACAAAAAAACCCCATGGATCTATAACAATTTGTTATCAAGATTACTGTTGAATGATAAATGCAAATAGCTGCCTACTGCTTTCAGTCGTTCTTATCATACTGTTTTATTTTTAACAACCATACAATAGGTTTCAAATAATGTTCTAAAGTTACAGCCATTTTTCAGCTCTAACAAATCACATTTCTCTGCAAGAACTTGCAATTCACCTCTTCTAATCTCATCCTTCTCTGTCACCTGAATGATTCTCCATTATACTGGTTTTATGAGATAATCATTTTTATCCTCATTTAACCTATAAAAAGACAAGAGATTGGAGAATCTCAATCCTTGTCACAGAGCTAGTGCAAAAAACTAGGTAAAATCAGCCTTTGAAGCCAGGTGAGCCAAGCCCACAACCTCCCAATAAAAAAGTATTAAGAGTTATAAGTGAGTAAGAGACAAATTTACTTTATAGGGCTCTCCCTCTCGACAGGGAATCAGGAAACATACACCCACAAAGAAAAATAAATGAACATATTGGACACTTCTAATTTATATAAGAAAGAGGACCACCTCTTTCTATAAAAATCTAGAATGTATAATTCTTTAATGTGCATTTCTTAAAAGCAGGATATTTTATTTCATACTATAACTTATCAAAACCAGGAAATTTAACACTGATGACATTGACTTACAATTCACACTCGAAATTCAAACTCTGCAAGTAGCATCCTTTTTAGATATTTCCTCCATGGAGCAAAGTTATGTTTGGTGTTTAATTATCATATCTTTCTGGACTCATTACTCTGAAATGGTTCTTTAACCATTTTTGTTCTTAGCATGATCTTTGCATTCTCAAGAGTACCCGCAGGTCCTTTTGTGACATATATACTCAGAAAATTAAGTTTGTATGATGTTTTCTTCTTATTATATTTGGGTTTGCTTCATTTGTAAATTTTGAGGACTGTATTATAGGCATGCTGGAGCCAAGGGAACCAATAAGAAGCATGTGATACCAACTTGCCTCATTATAGGTTATGAGGTTATATTCACTTTGATTACTTAAGTTATTGAAAGCTGTGTTTCTCCATGTTCCGTTGCTATGTTGTCCTGTAATTAATAAATAGTGAGGAGAGTCTATGAGATTCTATAATACCTTGTTCCTCGTGAAATTTTTGTCATCTATCTTTAGTATGGATCCACGGATTTTTTTGCCTTTATCAGCTATGGCTGTTGTTATCTCTGAGAAAATAAATATAATTCCATAAAAAGTAAGAAAAACACTTTTAATTGTGTGCTTATGCTTCCTGCAGGCTTGAAGTTCGACTTTACAGCATATGCATAGTGCAGAAATATTCCACGTATCAAAAGCAACATATAATTACTAGTAGTCTAGTGAAATCTCCAGATTTCCTAGAAGAAGCCAGTGAAAATCACCCATCCAAAACATACCAGTTATTATTCCTACCAGAAACAAACAACAAAATAAATTTAAAAAAATATATCAGTCAATAATCAACTCAATGGAATTAAAAATACAACCAAACATTACTAACCCCCCAAAACTCTTACAGTAAATACATATGTGCAAAGTAACCAAAGAATTAAAGACTAGGGAAGATGAGCAAATGTTTATGCTAGTATTATTTTCCAAATAAAATGAAGGCCGATATGAAAAAGAATTTAAAAATGAAAAACAGAGTCATTTTTAAAATAAAAAGATAAAAGACTTATCAGATAACATATTTTACATCTAGAAGGCAACTAGAAGATGTATCAGAGCCATCACTTTTAGTAAGCCTATATTATATAGATGAGATTAAAACATAAACTGAGAAGAGTTTAAGAAAAAAGAAAAAAAATAGTGACAGAGATTGGACAAATGGGGAGAAGTGAGAGAGTTAAACTGGTCTAACTAGAAATAGATGTATAGCTGTCAAATAAGGCAAATTTAAACTCAAGTAAGGAGAGACTTCAATCAGGATTATTGTAATGGGAGAAAGGGACTATTTCAATAGAGAGAAAGCTCTGGCTCGAAGTTCTCCAGTATTTCAAAGGTCAAGCAGAAAAACCTTTTCTTTTATAGGGACGAGTAAACAAGACTGGAAAGAACCAGGGTGAGGGACTGGGTGGCTTCATGGCACAGTCAGGGAAAGTCTTGCATTAAGTATATTCTCAAAAGGGGGTGTTGAAGAGAGGTGTTTGCTGGATCAGGCTGAGGGTAATTGGTAAACAGGGAGAGCATCTTTGAGTCTTATTTAAAGCACACAGGGAACAAGTAGAGCAGGAACATTTCTATAAACATCACACTTGTCGGGGACATAATCTCCAATGAAGTTTAACACTGTCAACTTTTAAACCAATATAAAAAATGAGAAGTGGGAAAATATACAATAGCTTATGCCTTGGGCAGAAAGAGCAATGCGGGTGAGTCATAATGAACAGTTTCCTGTTCAATTAACTTTTACCAGGTCAAGGTGATTTACTGTGTGACATTGAAAGTCCAAGAGTGAAATGGAGAGTGCCTATGACTTCAAAGCACTTCCACCTAATGTGTGGGGTGATCTGAAGCCTATATACTAACTTCCATCACTCAGATATAAATTAAACATTTCTGTAGTCCAGAGGGATACAATATATTCTTTTTAGATGTGGGAACACAGATTAATTCCTGAAGGAGGTATATTTAAGTCAGTTCAATCTAATAAAACTCAGTTCTTTTTTGAATTGCTTTCCCATGTGTAATCTCACGTGAACCCTCACAAAACATCCCAACTTAAATTAGCAGGTGCTGTGCTCATGGAAAAATAAATAGGAGTAATTCTCAAAGCTCCAGTTGAGTTGACTGCCAGTGTAGTGATTTTTATTTTTCTCTTCCTATTTATATTTTAAGGGCAATGGAGGTTACAGCATGTGATAAAAAACATAAATTTTACTCAGGACAGAAAGAGGAGGAAAAAAGAGAATAAAGAAATAAAACAAGTAAATGACATATATACCATTGAGCCTAAGATGTGTGAAGAAATACAATGAAAAACTTCCGGAGGAAAGATGGGAACAGTAGTGATTATGGCTTTTCATACCGGACCGGAATTTGTCCTTATGCAGTAGAAAGTCTGGAGATTTCCGGCAACACGTGTACCAGAATGCCTTTCTTTTCTCTCATATACCCCAAATTAATTTCTGCCTACAAATTTTGATTTTTTTTCACTCCCATCAGTCTTCTGAATTTCCCTTTCAGTATCTCAGTAAGTTTAAATTAATAACTACTTGATTATAAATTTCAAAATAAAATGAATACATATGCACATAATATGCACAGTTTATAAACACACATGCACATCTAATGATTACACTCAGAAGTTGTGCAAACTACTCTAAGGTGCCTGCAGTTAACACTGAAAACATTAACATGCTGATTATCACAGAGTTAGAATGGCTCAAAATCATTGCTAATAAAGAGAGATAAAAATAAATGCAACTTTACAGACAAAATATTCATTGTAGATTTTATAGAAAATGAATCTTTTTAAAGGATTCTTAAGGTTCATCTAATAATAAAATGATTTTCAGTGAGTTATAAAATAAATGATTCAAGCTGATGCTGAGAACATCTCATTATTTACATGATTGCACCTTAAGGAAACAAATTTTAATATTATTCGAACTTGGGCCATGTCATTAGATAAAAAAGAACCACCTTTCAGAAACTTAATCTTCTGGATAATTTATGTGTGTTTACCAGAATATTCACTATTCAAGAAGGTAAGTTAGGCATACATTAATCATGTTTGGGTCAGACGGACTTGCAATTAAAAATAGAATTTTGACTCACCAATGTGGCTTGTGTATGGGTTCATTTGCTTTTGGCTAAATAGCAAGTTCCCTAGTCATTGTGGTAAAGGCCAGAAATAATAAATAAAAATCCATTATTTAATAAAAATTTATAGTGTCACACATACAGAAAAATTAAACCAATGTGCATGATAAGTTTAGTCTTCAACATGTAAAGAACTAGAAGGAGCTATAATTGAAATATCCTGAAAAAGAACTGACATTTCAATTTGCCAGTGGCTTGTGGCAGACACACTGCTGGCAGAGACAGAATAGCAGTATTAAGGAACACACATAAAGGAGAAATCAGATGGTATGGTTAAGTTGAAAATCTTGGTAATTATTTTCCTACAGAAGCCTGGGGCTTCTGCTATAAAAGTGAGAAAATGAAACCCAAATGGGTAAATAACAAATTGTCCCCATTTTGTGCAGCGCTGTAATAATTCAAACATTATATAACCTCTCCTGTCACCGAAGCACAGTATGTGAAAGATAGGTGCTGATTAATTTAAAATATGAGTTAAGAAATGTTTACTAAGCAATAACTATGCTCAATACTGAGCAGGTACCAAAGG
>NW_003852431.1:3408797-3409412 GCF_000181295.1 Otolemur garnettii
TTGAAAGAACTAGCTAGAATTCAGTAATCATGTTCTTTACTGCCCAGTCTGTCCACAAACCCTTCATAGAATCTTATGTAAATAATAAACTTTCCGGGCTTTAAAAATGTATCCTCAGATTATTCTGATGAACATATTAGCTGTCAAATTATCTTCTGATTATTATGCTATCAGGGAAAATAATAATTTTGGTGTGTAAGGTTTTCATTAGAAAGAATCTTAGGGAATAGGTGTGAATTAACCTGGAAGGTAGTTACTGGAAACATGGAAGTGACCCTAAGAAGTAGGGTGGATTAGGGCAGGAGTTCTCCCAGGAACCTGGCAGTGGGAGAGGCCAGTTTTTAGTGGCCACAACTGGGGGATTGTTTCTGGCATGTGGTGGGTAGAGGTCAGGGAGGCTGCTAAACATTCTACCAACACTTGAAAGCCCTCCACAACACAGGTAGTATGTTGTCCAAAATGTCTCCGCTGCTTAGGGCGGCATTGTACCGGAGTTAAGTGGCATGACACTGGAGTTAGATGCAGTGATGCTGTAAATAAACTGACCACAACAATTTTAGCTGACTTTAAAGAGCCAGATTCTTCAAATCTACCTCTCATTCTTTCTTAAATTAC
>NW_003852431.1:3411212-3412431 GCF_000181295.1 Otolemur garnettii
TATAAAAATATGTTCCAAAATATGGTCTCACTGGAATATGTAATTCCAAAGAGATATGCAAATGGACAATAGGTATACGGAAAGTAGCTCAGTGTCACTAATCGTCAGGCAAATGCCAATCAAAGGTACAATGAAATGTGAACCGTGGCATATAATCATGTGTAAATGAAAAAGACAACTGTTGGTGAGAATGTGAAGAAATTGAAATTGAAATCCTCATACAGTGTTGGTGGGTATGTGAAATAGTATAACTACTAAACAGTATGAAGACTCCTTGAAAAATTAAAAATAGAATTACCATATAATCCAACAATCTTGCTTCTGTATATTTATCCAAAAGTATTAAAACCAAATTTCTTGAAGAGATATTAGTTGTTATTGTAACACTGTTCACACAGGTCTGATATGAAAATAATCTACATAATTATAGACAGGTTAAAGCATGAACATGTGGTATATTGCACACATACATAGGAATATTAAAACAAAGAAGGAAATCTTTTAATACATAAAAACATAGATGAACTTTGAAGACAATAAGTGAAATAAGGCAGTCACATGAAAAAAATACTTCATAATCTGCTTCATATGAGGTATCGAAAAATCTTCAAACTCAAAAAAACAAAGACCCATATCTGTGGGCAACTTGATGGGACGTCCAGCCTCTGGAAAGGTAAGAAACAAATGTCTGTTCTAGAAGCCAGCTGCTGTGGTAGTTTGTTTTAGCAAACTGAACTGACTAGGAAAGTCTTACTCCCTCCAATTTCCTCCCCAAGGTTTGTTTTAATCGCTTCTGTTAAATTATATCTTTACCATAAAAATATTATTAACTATTCTGATAACTGGCTAGAAGAAATACTCACTTTTTATTGTCACTTCAGTCTGATTCCATGTTCAACAGGTTGAAATACAACATTCTGAAATGTACTGACATTTGCCACAAATTTGAGATGCAGAGGGTGATGAATTTTGGACAAGGAAAGAGAAGTTATACGCACATGCACAAAATATAGCAGAATACACATTTTCTTTGACTGTAAAGACCAGTCACTCCTTCCAGCATGTGGAAGAAACAAGCTTACACTGTAGCAACGGTGGGCATATGATTCACAATGATGTCACTATTCTGTTGGTTTTCTTTTTCAATTTTAATTACTTTAAGTTAGTTACCTGTAAAGCAAATGAATGGATCTGGTAACACAAAAAATTATTTAAAGGA
>NW_003852431.1:3413324-3414637 GCF_000181295.1 Otolemur garnettii
AGATAAGCAATGCGAATACTTACATACTCAATTTTCTCTGCTTCACTTCATCAGATAAAACCAAACTGGACACTAGGAGTTATATTTTATGCGAAATGCATAGGGAATTAGCTCTGCGGTTTCCAGGGACAACAGCAAAATTGTGTGCTGGATTGCATTCATGTTATTTAAAGTGACTCATACTTCAAAGCAAGCTGATTTAAAAAAAAAAAAACTGAAAATATTTCTTAACTGGTTAAAAAGGTGGCAGGACAGTGTATTTTGCCATTTCAAAATAATAAACCGTTAGGATCTCTATTTTACATAATCTCATTTCTATTTGAAGTCTCAAATTCAAAATAATTATTATAAATACTGTAGTTATATGGGCAAGGGAAAAACAATTTTTTCCTTTATTATATTTATTAAAATAGTACAACCTAGGTGCTAATAACACAAAACTGTTTTTTGTTTGTTTGTTTTCAGACAGAGTCTCACTCCGTTGCCCTGGGTACCTGGGTAGGGTGCTCAAGTCTCATAAATCACAGCAACCTCAAACTCCTAGGCACAAGGACCCTCCTGCCTCAGTCTCCTAAGTAGCAGGAACTACAGGTGTCCACCACTACACTTTGTTTTTCTATTTTTAGTAGAGATGTGGTCTTGCTGTTGCTCAGGCTGGTCTGGAATTCCTGAACTCAATCCACCTGCCTCAACTTCCATTCACCTCAGCCTCCTCATGAGCCACCACACACAGCTATATAATATGAGGTTTTGAAGACATTTTTCACATGCCTTTAAGAACATCATTTACAAAAATTTAAATCTGAACCTGAATGCCTAATTTTAAGAAATAAAAATAGCTAAAATAAATTGGTACTTTATTAGGCAACAGAATTTTTTACAATAGTGAAGTGTTGTATGATATAGACATACATACTTATTTCATCTCATAATTTGCAGAATGAAGCTTAGAGGGTAAATGGTTTGCCTTTTAAGGGCCATACCAAACTTGAGCCTGTAATGCCCTCCAGGTATCTGTTCAAGGAAGGCTCCACACTATCTATTCTCTTTGAGAAATCTGGTTAATGATTTAATGAATATCTTTACCAAAATGTTTCTGAACCGAGGAATGGAAGGGCAATCCAGGTAATTATTATAAATCACAAGAAAATGTATTATAAATTTAAAAAATCCTATGTAATGGAAGAGATTATTTATTTATGTATTTATTTATTTATTTAGAGACAGAGTCTCAAGCTGTTGCCCTGGGTAGAGTGCTGTGGCGTCACAGCTCACAGCAACCTCAAACTCTTGGGCTCAAGTGATCCTCTTAG
>NW_003852431.1:3414657-3416559 GCF_000181295.1 Otolemur garnettii
GCCACCTTAGGTGTATGTGGCTAGTGCCTTAGCCACTTGGGCCACAGGCGCCGAGCCTAGTTAATGATTTAATGAATATCTTTACCAAAATGTTTCTGAACTGAGGAATGGAAGGGCAATCCAGGTAATTATTATAAATCACAAGAAAAGGTATTATAAATTTAAAAAATCCTATGTAATGGAAGAGATTATTTATTTATTTATTTATTTAGAGACAGAGTCTCAAGCTGTTGCCCTGGGTAGAGTGCTGTGGTGTCATAGCTCACAGCAACCTCAAACTCTTGGGCTCAAGTGATCCTCTTACCTCAGTTTTTCTATTTTAGTAGAGACAGGGTCTTGCTTTGCTCAGGCTGGTCTCGAACTTATGAGCTCAAGCAATATGCATGCCTCAGCCTCCCAGAGTGGTAGGATTACAGGTATGAGCCACCCATGCCCGACCAATGGAAGAGAGTTAAAGATTTACCAATAATGAGTAAGAATTACAAGGAAACAATGATATGCAGAGTACTGTGTATTGCACTTCAGAAAGTACTTATTGGCTGTTGTGGGTAGAGTGGGGAGGAAGAGAGGGTTGACCAGAATGAGGGAGAGGGAGAAGGAGAGAGAGAACTCTTCACCTAGTAAAACTGAAATGCTTATGACCTGGGATCCATATAGCAATTGGGAATTTTCTCCTCTGAGCCAATAACATACTTGAATTTCAGTTACTCTGATCTGTCTTCACAGCTAAACGTTTGATCTAGTTATGAAGTGTTGTGTCTTTAAACCCCAGTAATGCTAACATATAATGTCTTTATAAAGCAAAGGAAATATTACATTTCCAATGGCACCGGTAAAGATAAGTCAAAGGAGGAGTCTATCCAAGAACATTCCACGTCACATATCTGGTGAGATAGTAGATGACACCAATGGCCACATACATTTAATGAGTTAAAAGTTACTACATCTACAGGGCAGCTCTAACATTGTTTCCCCAACACACATATACTACATAGATATAACCGTTCCATTGCTTTGGATTATGGGTAAAATGTCCTTAGGATCATAAAATCTATGTTCATATTAAAAAAAGACTACTGGAAAATTTCTTGTTGTTTTTTTTTTGCTTTGTTTAATTTACAAACATTACACATTTTATAAACATGGCCACTCAGCATCAGATATTCTGTAAGTTTTTGTACTTAACCACATACAGTTCTCTCCGGCAACTGCCACATTACCTGACACAGTTTTGCATGTTTTTCTGCCCTAATTTGAACAAAAAAAAATGTATATTTTCATTTATTCTATTTTTTTGACATGAGGCAGAAAAAATACATTAACACAAAGCTTCTAATATTTTTTCAAAGCCATTCACATGTATAGAACAATTTTTGATTATCTGAAAACCACATGCTGGGTACCACATAGAGTATAACATTAGTAATCACAAATAATGGTTCGATGCTGTGGTTAACATTGTACCACAGTGCCAATCAGGCCCCCGTTTGATCATGCCTGTATCCTTTGTTGCAAGAGATTGTTAGTTGAATGTTATTCCTGGCCTCAAATTAACAGCAGAAAATAACAGACCCACAGAAATATGGCAAATATGTAAGGCTGAGTGAGGATGAAGAGAAGGGAAAATTTTTACATGTCATCTATCTGCTTGGATTTCCCTCTGTTTAAAGACAGCAACATCCTTTATCAGTGCAATAATAAATATATACCAAAAAAACTTCTGCCACAGTAATGAAAAACTCATATTTTTAAAAGTTAAGATATCTATATAAAGAATTTACAACGTTAAATATATAGCATAGAACAAAGATAGACTGGTACAATGTACATAATAAATCATATTTCTATGAACAGTAAATAAAATATTTCTCAAATTTAGCCTAAATAGTATACTGATACTTT
>NW_003852431.1:3416613-3421878 GCF_000181295.1 Otolemur garnettii
TGCATTTATGGGGTACAATGTGCTGATTTCATATAGAATTAGGAACGCTTACATCACACTGGTTAATATATACCTCATCTCATGTACTTAATTGTTGTGTTAAGACATTTATACTCTATACTAATAAATCCGACATGTACCCTTGCATTATGCACCTTAGGTGTGATCCCTCCATTCACCCTCCCTCAATCTGACCTCCCCCCTCCCCTCCCATCTACCTCCCGCCTTCATCCTGGGCCTTAGTTGTGATCTATTCTTCATACGAAAGTGTAAGTGTGAGTGATTGTAAATTGGTTTCATAATCGTACCGAGTACATTGAATATTTTTTCTTCTATTTTGTAAACATAAAAGAGGAAAAGTCTCCATCTTATTTAAGGCTGCATAATATTCCATGGTATACGTATACCACAATTTATTAATCCATTCATGGGTCGATGGGCACTTCAGCTTCTTCCATGATTGGCTATTATGAATTGAGCTGCAATGAATAATCTGGTGCAAATATCTTTGGTATAAAGTGATTTTTCATGTTTTGGATATACACCTAGTAGAGGAACTGCAGGATCAAATAGCAGGTTGACTTTTAGATCCCTGAGTATTCTTCATACTTCTTTCTGAAAGGGACGTATTAGCTTGTACTCCTACCAGCAGTGCAGAAGTGTTCCTTTTCCTCCACATCCACACCAACATATGTAGTTTTTTTTTTGTTTGTTTGTTTGTTTGTTTTTTGAGACAGAGCCTCAAGCTGTCCCCCTGGTTAGAGTGCTGTGACATCATAGCTCACAACAACCTCCAACTCCTGGGCTTGAGTCACAGGCACCGAGCCGGGGATTTTGTTATGTGAGCCACTCTTATGGGAGTTAGATGATATCTCAAAGTGGTTTTGATTTGCATTTCTCTGATGATTAAAGATGATGAGCATTTTTCATGTGTCTTTAGACCATGAGTCTATCATCTTCAGAGAAGCTTCTGTTCAGATGTAAGAAAATCATAACCTACAAGGGGAAAAATATTAGAATGACTACAGACCTTTCTGCTGAAACTTATCAAGCCAGAAGAGGATGGTCATTGACCTGACACAATATTCAAAGTTGCATATACTCTATGAAATAGGTAGAGTTTTTCCCCCTGTCAGTGGTTGTTGTTTGCTGGAAAGCCCTAAAGACAGACACATTCCTTTGTGCCTGTAATAAACTCTAGTGCTTCAGGAGGAGCAATTGAATGCCTTGGCTTTGGAAGAGACCATATAACTCCAGGGAGTTATTTTCCTCCACCTCAGCATAAGTGGGAAGAGGAATGAGGCTCAGTATGGTTAAGTTGAACAAGCCTGGAAGACTTTGCAAAGCCTCTGCAGGGCTTGAAGTTCATTGTCCCAGCCAGTAGGGACAGCCACTGGAAGGAGTGTAGAGCCTCCTTGGGCAGACAACCAGGATGACTGCCCAAATGTTCATGAAGAAGGAAGTGAGCCCTCGTAAATAGTCTGACTATTAGGGATAAGCTCTACTTCTCCTTCACCAGCCTTGCCCTCAGGTATTATATCCCGTTGTTATGGTGCCGCAGGCTGGGATCTTCCCCACTAGGAAACCCCGCTCTGAACCAGTTTGACAGCATGGCACTCTCCCCCTCAGTGGCACATTTCAGACCTCATGGTATTCTCCCATCAATTCTATCCATAAGATGGGTTCCCCGTCTCCTGAGTCCAGCTTCCAAATCCCCCTACCCCCATCTTATACCTCTTATAATCTTTTCAAATGGGTGGTGGACAGGATCCAGTCTGGTGTCAGACCTGCTGACACACACTTTCAGGGAGTGCTGGTGGACAGGTAGCTACCAGACCATGCATCCCAGGTCTGCAGAAGGCTGTCAAGGGGAAAAGTGTGGGCTCCACTCTATGTGATAAACTCAAAATAGAGGACACCAGTTAGGAAAAGGTAGCTGCTCACTAAACCGTTGGCTAAAACTATTGTCCAGGTTCCAGTGGACAAGGGAAGAGTGTGAAGGAAAAGATTCTGGATGGAAGAAAGCCAGCTCTCTGGATTCTTGGGTCACTCTCCTTGGAGGGGAATTTGCGTGGAATGTCCAAACTCTAGGTCACACATGTTCCCCCCACTGTTCTGTAGTTGCTGTTGTGCTTGGGACTGTAGGAGTAGAAGAGCTTCCAAGTAACTAGGACACCACTGATCATCAAGGCACATGGAAAGGAAAAAGGCGTATTTCTTTACCCCTTCACACTAGGCTCCAGGCCTCTCTGGATTTGATCCTCACCAGTATATTTGTTCCTTTTTTATTTTCCTCTTCTGCTTCACAGTTTTCCTGGAAGGCTCTTGTACTTATTCCTTTGATCTACATCTGAGCTGTGTCCTTTCTCCCTTCTTCTTTATCTGAAACACACTTTCTTCCCTCTGGGATGGTCCAGTGAACAATGTCTCTAGTCATCCATCATGTCCCTTTCATTAAATTGCTTAATATAATACAGCTCAATAACAGTGTATAAGATATCTAGGAATTTTATGAATATTTAAATTATGTAAATAGATAGGGTCAGAATGATGTATATATTCCTAACAAATAAGAAATGTGTATTATTACTATTATACTAGGAAAATGGATGCAGTAATTCTAACATATTAGACTACTTATTCATTTAACAAAATCTTATCTGTCACCTATTATATATAAGAGACCTCTATTTTGTGCGGAGTTTCATCTCTTATTAGTAAACAACATTTCTTTACTTTTAAAGTCTTCTCTGTATTAAGGTCACAGCTTGAAACCTACTTTTTGCAATCACTAATATCAGATTTCCCTGCTTTCACATCTATTTTAGATTCTATGAGTAAGTGGCACTCACATGATACATGGAATGTGAAAGTGAAAGAAGACAGTGTTTTCTTTTTGTAAGTAAGGATGATAAATATGTAGGCTTCAACCCCGTCGACTTTGCCTCAACCCACCGGATCTGACTCACACACTGAGGTGTCTTAGGTGTCCTATAGACTGAGAAGAGCTGAGGTGTATGGTACTAAAAAATCATCTGTCAGCTGCTTGATTGCAATTAGATCACAAAAGCTGAATCAATTTATCTTCATTTAGAAAAATCCATGTTTCAGGATATGGACTTGCCTTCCCCAATTTCAATGTTTTTGCTTGTAACACTACCTGTGGCCCTCCTAAAAGCTATATTTGGATTGTGATTTCCTAGATAGCATTGATTCTGACTAGCAAGATAATGGACTTAAGCCAATGTGATTTATTTTTCCTGTCATATCTCCCATCACCCAGAAGCATGTAGTCTGAGAAAATGATAAAAAGACCTATCAACAACTCAGTTGTGGCCTTTCCTGGTGATTCAACATGTTACATCTTTAGAGTGCTTTTCTACTAAATGCATTTTATTCTTGAAAATAGTCGTTCACATACCATATTGCATTGCTATGCCCATGGGCAAGACAAATGAGACTGGACATAAAGGAGAAGAGTTTCACACATTCGTCTTTCCATTACATGATTACCTGGGTGTGAAACAACTTCCTGTTCACATACAGAGCTTTTCTAGTTTAGAGAAATTGTGTTCCAAGGGGGGAAGTCTTGCAGCAGGTGATCACTTCTCATGTCTCATTCCATGATTTGCCTGGTAAAGGGGAAAGTGATTCTTGTGACTGAGGTGACGGAAACTGTCTATTAAGGGCCAGTGTGGTTGCTGTGACACAATGAGGACAAGTAGTAATAGATCAAGAACAATGAGAATGCTCTAGTATTAAGAGGGAATCTTTAAAAAAAATAAAATTATTTTGTTAAACTACTTTATGCCTTTCATAAAAGAAAGTTTAGGTAAAAAGCCATATTGTCTGAGGCCAAAGGAAACTTTGAATATGTGAAAATCATAGTCTTGAACTGTAGTGGATTTTCATTTTTTGTTATATGTAATGTGTGTATGCTATATTAACCAATGTTTATCATCCTTTCTATACATTTTAATATAAGATATGTTGACAGATTGAGTGGACCTCATGCAATTACAAGGGTACTTAGAATAGGGGTCAAGAAGGCTGAGAGTCAGAGAGAAAGCCATGAGATAATGGAAGCAGAGTTTGGAATGATGAAACTGAAGATGGAGAATGAGGCCACAAGCCAAAAAGTGCATGCAAGTGGTTTCCACAAGATGGAAAAGGAAAAGAAATAGATTCTTACCTAAAGCCTCCTGAAATATTCATCTATGAAGACACCTTGACCAGTGAAACTGATTTTTGAATTTCTGGCTCCCAGTGGGAATGAATTTGCAAGAAAAATAATTTTTGTCTCTAAAGGTACCAAAATTATGGTGTTCAATATATCTGACAAAGGAAATGGATACACTAGCTTTTGAATTTTTTTTTATTTGATTCTTATCTGCTTATTGAGTACAAAACTTTTCAATAGAAAATACTAATATGTTAGCTTCTTTTATAATGTCTTGCAAATCTTAGTGGGAAACCTTATATAATTGTTCATCAAATTTATAAACATTGAATATTGCTTTATAGTCATAGGTCTTGGTTTCAAGGAGAATAAGTGATTTTGTGCTATATGATGATCAAAATGAAAATAAATATTAAAGGAAAATAAAATACATTACAAAAGTGAGTCCTGACATTCTCCTAGACTTTCTGATGTATTAATACTATCACTAATATTCACAAAGTGAAATTTCAAATAATTTAAGTGAATAAAAGAATGAATGTTTAAGGATATTTGGATTTTGTTATTTAGTAAATCATTATGTTTAATCACTTCTACACCACTTTGTGAATCTAAAAAGTTAAATTAACAAAGTAGTCTTTTGAAGTATCTAAATATCTACTCAATAAGCATCCCACTCCAAAGAAAAATACAGAAATAAAAGAAAATATAAATAAAAAATATATAGCTTCTCCAACAACAATAATACAATAAAGCCCCTAAAATGTATAACACTAGAAACATGGGACTTGAAGAAATAAATTTTTTTGTATGGAATGCATAATAAATCCTGTACATAGTAAAAACAGAACATGTTCATCTTGCCTCAGAAGTGTAACAAACTGGAAACTTACACCAAATAAAAATCACTCAACCAAAAAGAAAAGACATGAATTCAAATTGCATGAAGAATGATGATATTCACTTTTTCAACATTCTGATATGCAATAGAAATAAATTACTCTTTGACTTTAGAAATTGTCAGTTGCAAACAAAACATATATTTTTAAAACATCCTTGAAGCTGTCCTTTACTTTTTATCAGAA